>NC_061457.1:8181818-8484848 GCF_022581195.2 Helicoverpa zea
AAACACCTTTGCCTACTGTTGTAGGTTTTCTATGTATGTTATTGAGATAAAATGCTTATCTAAATAAATAAATAATGTCCAGACACATTTTCGCACACGGTCGGTTAGGTTAGCCCCATGGTAAGTTGTTAATTAACTTGTGTTATGGGTGCTAACACAATTGATAAATTACATATAGCTACATATACAGGGTGGCCCATCCATAGGCGTCCAAAAGAACAATTTAGAAGCTCTATGCTATGGGCTATCCGAATCACCCCCATGTATGTTCAGCGATTTTTTGTAGTTTAGGAGCTAGAATTGTTTTTAATTTTTTTTCCGTAATTTTCATTTCAACATTGTTTTTTCTATTTCATCTTTATTTTCCTAACGTTTACACATGTTTTTTTTTTGTGTAATTAATCATCATGATAGTAGCTAACACCTGAAAAAAAGCAGTTTGGCTAAACATTCTAGAACTTAAATTTTTTTTATCTGAAGTTCAAAATTAGAAACCTGCTTAGAAACCCCTTATTATTTTTTTTAAGCCCTTAACATTTTTGGTTACTGAACTCCAACAGTAATTTTGAACTTCAGATAAAATTTTATGTAAGTTCTAGAATGTTTAGCTAAACTGCTTTTTTCAGGTGTTAGCTATTATCATGATGATTAATTACAAAAAAAAACATGTGTAAACGTTAGGAAAAAAAGGTAAAATAGAAAAAAATAATGTTGAAATGAAAATTACGGAAAAAAATTAAAAACAATTCTAGCTCCTAAACTACAAAAAATCGCTGAACATACATGGGGGTGATTCGGATACCCCATAGCATAGAGCTTCTAAATTTTTCTTTTGGACGCCTATGGATGGGCCACCCTGTATACATATTGATAAATACATATTGTAACACCCAGACCACGGCCAACAAACATGCTCATCACACACACATGTCGACCGAACCGGAAATCGAACCCAGGACCTCAGGTTCGGCAGTCCGGCATGGTGACCATTGCGCCATCGAGGTCGTTATCTGTCCTGCAACCTCCCCGAGTTATTAAAAGAAATATCTGGGTTCTTGGGTATTTTACCTTTTCTTGTAATGTCTAAAAGATATTTCAAAAATGTGTAATGTATGTATTTATTTATATTTATTTTCCTTCTAATTCCTTTATTTATGATCATTACGTAAAATGTGCATACATTTAACCGCTACAGGCTACCGCCACCGTCGATGTAATCATTACAAAATAATTCCTTACATAATATGCAAAAGCCATAAATGCATTAAGTGGGTAAATCCGACCTCCTTATTTTAATAACATTCCACAAAGTTAAATTAATTTGGTGTAAGTTGGTCGAAGTTGAATACTTGAGATCTATACGATGGCCACAGGTACCTGTCCTTCTTTATATTTTACATCTCAGTAGCCCAAACATGTAGGTTTTGCAGTTTTGCTGCAAAATTGACTTTTACTCACTTGTGAGATAAAGCATGGCCATCCCAATCAATCTCATGGCCATACTAATGGCTCAATATGGCCATGGTTAGCTTGTCTCACTAGCAAACCCCGAAGGAAAACAAAACACGTTCGGTGGGAACAAAATTTGGTTTTAGCTGATGAAATGTAAATTGTCACAAGACAGCAAACTTTTTTGCATCTCGTACCTTTAAATCCCTCGACTCGCTCAGGTTTCTTCTCTGGAATCACTCCCTGCGATCGCGATACAAACGGAACCCTTCCCTTCGCTCGGGATTTGAAATCTGCACTTGCAAATAAAAACTTTGCACACTACTATCACGAATAACTATTGTTCTCGTTACTGAAGTGAACAATTACAAGCGTCACACGGGAGCAAAGTGCTTTCGAATGCCTCGACTCCCTCAGGATTTCATACTACAATCACTCGCTACTCGCTACGCTCGGATTTGCTCACTTGTATGGATATGAAATGTATTTGAAGGTGCACCTGCCTTTGAGTGCTATGTTTTACTTCGACGTTAAGGTACTAGGTAATAATACGAATTGTAGAATGACTTCCCCTTTACTTTTATTAGGGCGAGGTTGGTATCTCTTCGGAGTTTTGCAGACTAGGTTTCGTAATTAACCGAGTAAATAAGATCGCTTCAATCACCCAAGCAGCGCTTAGTGGTTGTTTGAACAGTTACTAAGCGTCCAAGGTCTTCGCGTTATCTAGCTTTGTGTCATTCCTGATTATGACATCATCACGTCTCCCCATACATGCGATTGACTTGATTTAATGGAGCTATTCGGTAAACATTGACTTTATTGCTTAATATCGTAATCCTAATAGTAATTCGTGCAGTACTTACTTAGTATAATTTTCTATTAGAATTATAAATAAGTAAGTAATGGCATTGTTGTACAATCCTATTTCACTTACTGATAATGACTGAGCAATATATGGGTTATCGTCTTTTAATTGTTGCGCATGCACAGCGTTCTGCAATGTTGCTCATTATTTTTTATTTACACGGCGTACAATAATGGCACCGATGTCCTTCAAAATTGTCAGAACTCTAAAAAGATTTATTTCGGTACGAATGTAAACTTACAGATTTGTTACTAATTGGTTAGTGAGGACATGTCACATGAGTAATGTAAATTGGTTCGGCGTTAATTCGATTGCCTAGTTAAACGTCACCATTTTAGGTCAAAGTTATTTGCATGGGAAATGTGTGAATTGTAAACGCTTTTAATAGCCTCGAGTCATAATTACGCGTGTAGTAAATATGAATTTAGCTGTTAAACGTAGGATCATTAGAGCGAACAGTAAATACGAGTCAACATTTATTTAAGGACCATTGGCTGGCGTTTTAGAAAGGCTAACAGCTAAATTATATACGGACGAAAGCTGATTGCAAGGTGCAAACCGAGTCCTAGAATGTGTTGGATTCTTTTAAAAAATATTTTGATAATTTGTTGCTTTTGGTGAATACATTTTTGAAATTTCAGCCGCCAAAGCTTAAATGAATATTCAAAGACCCTTAATGCTGTTCGACATATTACTTCGTGATACAATTTGCTTACACTATTAGAGTGGGATTTTTTCCGGCTTGTAAATGTGCCCGGTGCAATTGTTGGCAAAAACTCAAACATACTGCATAGTTAGTAATTAATCATGATAAATTATTTACATATTTTACTAAGAGTGAAAGTTATTGTCAAGTATATTTGTTTTATTGATGTAAATATTTAAGAGCAAATCGTAGAATTGTTGTCCTTAAAACAAAGCATGGCATGTTCAAGTTTACACATTATTTTCCTTACTTTATCATTAGGCTTCAATGACAGTAGGTAAATACATATATTTGGTTTTTCTTATCATAGAATCTTATCCAAATATTCTATTGATATGTATGTAGGTAGGTCCATGAAAAAAACATTTAATATAGCAGAGGTTATGCAAATTAACCTATTTACTTAAAATAACAAAAACAAAATAATACAATTAGGTGTATGTTTTAATGTCAGTAGTTAGCAGGTCTACATCAATTTAATATTTGAATCTTATCCAGCCAGATACAAGTTCGATATGAATTATTCGCATTGTACCATATATCAACGATTGTACCTATGTGAGTACAGAAAATTCAAATCAGTCAAGGAGAGGAAAATCAATTGTTCATTGTATTTGAGTTGCTGTGGTCGTGGCGCCATACTTGACATCCTATTACTAACCGAATGACTTTACAGTTTCTGATTAAATATCATATTTAGTACGTACTTCCTAAAAAAGCATATTAATGATGATAATTGAAATGTCACGTCAAATCAAGATAAAACATATTTATGTACCAAAGCAAGATAATCTGTATTCGTGGTAGATAAGAAAAACTTTCAACAACATCTATGAATATTTTTGTTCTTATCTAGATAAGTTGGTGGAATGGACAAATGCACTATTCATCTTATTCAATGTAAATCGAGATTTATCTTGTGTTACCATTATCTGCTGTTGTGTTGGTCGCAACCAGCGCCATCTGTGTTGTCAAACTTGAAACTGCGACTTTATTTTGTAGTATACGAGGCTTGCTCATGCGCATCGTATCTTTGCACAATTTTTATTAAGTAGTATCGTGATTCTCTGCTAGATGGCGTTAGCAGTACAAAATGAAAATTATTTGTTGAACATTTTCAATGATGTTCTTTCATGCCTTTATTACTCACCTATTCAGTAATGTGTTATTAAAATATTATATAGGTAGGTTTCAAATATTCAACCTTAGTTCTCGAACTGACGTAGATTTCTACAATGTATCGTTTACGATACTTCGGTAAATATGAAGCACAGGACTCGGTAAATAAACCGATAAGTTTGATAAGCACTCCTCGTGTAATTTAATTCTATTACTTCAAACAAATCTTATCATTCTTGCTGAGCTCAGTTTGACGCAGTCCGTAAGCATAGTTCATTCTTTTACTATTAACGAGACGCCGTCGTCGTTTGTGACTGACTTGTAAAATTATAAAATACCCTCAGTTCAAGTGATTACTAGTGTTTAAATTAAACGTTGGTAGATTTTTGCAAGTGAGGCAAATGTGGAGATGGCATACAATGTTTTATGTTAAGATTTATCGGACTAGTGTTGTGTTAGTGTTTACTGAGACGTTATGTCTTGGAGGGGTGAATCTGGCCCTTCCACACCGCTGGCCGAGCGCCGACCGCTCATGTTGGCGCTGCGAGTGCCCAGGAGTTACGGCAGTCTCTTTCCTTACTACAAATTTGTGAAAGACACAGCTTCTGAAACGTTCCGTAGCGAGGTATTTCATCAGTCTTACCATGATACAGTTTTTCCGTTATATATTTTTTAAAATTTGTTCTCATAGTAATTAAAACTATTTAATGTGCAGATGATAATGTGTTTCGATATCAATTGTTTTATTGTAGGTGTGCATAGATTACAAGATAACAATTATTTAACAACTACTTCCTTACATTAGTTATTTTGTGTAATAATCATTAATCATGAAAGACAGATAAATATATTATGTAAAGATAAAAAATTGGAGAAATTATTCAGGCAGGGCCTTCATTTATGTCTATGTATAATTTACATGTAGGTGGAATAGTGACATTCAAAGATTTCACAGGCTTATATATAATACTTGCTTTTCCGCCTCCTCTCGTCTGTATCCGTCCTTTGCCCTTTTTAGTCAGTAGTGGTTTATAATATGGAGCATTAGTTAGTTTCTGTCATGAAAATACTTAAAATAGAAAAGGACATATTTTGTAATTATGCTGTCAGCTCTTGATTATATTGTATAATTTAAACGCCATCATGGTTTCTTTTAATCTGCATTAAAAAAAACACAAAAAATATTACTTAGGACCTTCTTTGACAGCAAAAGAACAGTCAGGAGATTTTTTTTTAAACATTTCAAGACAATCCAATAGGTATCGATCTAAAAATACTTGTCAATCAAGCAATGAATATCTATGCAATAACTTTAGCTTTTATTATATTTTTCGTGTCAATATCCTAAAAACCTGTTGGTGACTAAACATGTGGTTTTTTAATCTAAACTATTTTAATTAGAGAATATAAAGCTTCATTGGACCAGGAAAAATAGAAGATATAAGCATAAAAAAAGGGTGGCCGGTAATATTTGGATGTAGCTTGCATATGGTTCTCACTTGCGTTAGATGTCACCTGCAATGGGTAGCAGGTGAGAAAGTACTCCAATGTCATAAAAGAAAAAAAATGCAAATAACAGTCTAAAATTCCGAATTTTCCCTAGGGTGTAAATAATATAGATAACTTAAACAAACATAGGCCACTAAACGAGGCTTATTTTTGCGGTAGAATAATAAAGTTATTTTGACCACAAAACGGCCTCATCTTGACTACCACGAACAAATTAAATGAAAAATCCCGCATATTAAATATTTCAAAGAAAACTTACGAGCTGGGTACCTATATAAAGCAGGCATTATGTGTACGCAAGTACATAATTAACATTTTGTTACCAACCTCATGTTTTTCATGGGTAAAAGCACAGGAAGTATTATATAGTACTAGTTAGGTACATGATGATGATGATGATGTTCTCCTAGCCGATTATCGGCTACGGCGGCTGTTCTCATGTAAGGAGATTAGCCAGCTGCGCAGGACATATTATAGTGCACGAGCATTTGCGCAGACACAGGTGCACTCACTATTCCTTAACTCTCATAGCCCGATGGGACGGCAATCCGACACGACCGGAAAGAGATCAGGCGCAGGACCGACATTTACGTGCTCTCCGATGCACGGGTGTATCAATCACCACCTTCCAGGCTCCGGGCTGCTATGTGAAAGTCTTCTAAAACCCACAAAGCGATTTCGGCCCGACTCGGGAATCGAACCCGAGACCTCGTGCTCAGCAGCCGCACTTGCGACAGCTAGACCAACGAGGCAACGAGGAGTTAGGTACATAGTGTGTATATGGGAATACTCGCTTTTACTTTTTCCACTTACCACTTAAGTTAGCTCAAGCCAGCTGACTTAATTAAAACTAAACGTCGTAAAATAATTATTTATTTTTAAACTTATCTCGTAAATTTTTTGACGTTGTGAACCATTTTTCTAAAATTATAAGTTTTATAAAGGAACATTTAATTACAAATAACTTTTTACAATATCTTATCTTAATAATAAATATATATACTTGTGTCGCCATTTCATTAAAGTTGTCTCATTTACTGCCTCGTTGGTCTATCTGTCGCAAGTGCGGCTGCTGAGCACGAGGTCTCGGGTTCGATTCCCGAGTCGGGCCGAAATC
Organism: Helicoverpa zea; assembly: GCF_022581195.2. Classification (NCBI taxonomy): domain Eukaryota; kingdom Metazoa; phylum Arthropoda; class Insecta; order Lepidoptera; family Noctuidae; genus Helicoverpa; species Helicoverpa zea. Next base: position 8,188,584 of record NC_061457.1, read on the forward strand.
GCTTTGTGGGTTTTAGAAGACTTTCACAAAGCAGCCCGGAGCCTGGAAGCTGGTGATTGATACACCCGTGCATCGGAGAGCACGTAAATGTCGGTCCTGCGTCTGATCTCTCTCCGGTCGTGTCGGATTACCGTCCCATCGGGCTATGAGAGTTAAGGAATAGTGAGTGCACCTGTGTCTGCGCAAATGCTCGTGCACTATAATATGTCCCGCGTAGTTGGCTAATCTCCTTACATGAGAACAGCCGCCGTAGCCGATAATCGGCTAGGAGGACATCATCATCATCATCAAAGTTGTCTCAAAAGGGCTTCAGCATGTTGGCTTCGGCCCCACGTTCGCCTTCCAAAAATCCGGGACTCCGTAGTCCCGTGGTCGGTTAGAGACATACAAATTTAATATATATACGAGGGCTGCCTTTTAAGTTGTGTCGTTTGAAATAAGTATAGATAATCCAATAGGTTATTACCGTTTATTATTTTTTTAAGAATACTTAGCGATATTCAATGCACTTTTGCATGCATTCAAATCAGTTTTTAAATATTTATTCCATTCCAAAGTGGGGGTAGTCAAAACGGCCGATTTGTATACGTCAACAGCTTCTTCAGGTGTGCTGAAAGGTAGTCCACGAAGAATTTTCTTAATTTTGGTTAATGTATTAAAATCATTAGTGCTTAAGTTACAGCTGTAAGGTGGATGATCCAATATTACAACATTTTGGGAACTCAAAAACATCGGTGTTTGGCGGGCGGTGCGCGAACTTGCATTGTCATGGTGCAGTATCATTCGAAGTCTTGGATAGTTTTTTCTAAATTCGGTGATGACTTTTGGCAAACAAACAATGGTATACGAGTCAGCGGTAACCATGTCGCGATATTTTAGTACAATAGTGGCGACACGATCACCCTTTGCCAAAAACGAGACAACCATTTTTTTTTTAAGTGCTTTGCGAGCGTACGACTTTGGTCGGTTTTGGCTCGTCTTGGAAGACCTAGACAGCTGACTGCTGCTTAGAATCCGGATCATAAGCGTATATCCAGGACTTGTTATCACTAACTATATCATAGACCTGCTTTGACTCTCCTCGGTCGAATCGCTGCAGAGTTTGACGTCACCAACTTACTAGGGCTGTTTCTTGGTCGTCGCTAAGAAAATGTGGTATCCATGGAGAGATCATCTATCTTACGCCAAGTTCTTCGTGTAGGATATTTTTGACTGTGGTCCCTGAAATGCCCACGGATGCCTCTATTTCACCATATGCTACATGTCCGTCTGCGAGGATTAGCTGCCGCACAGCCTCGATATAAACTTGCATCATGGCGGTTTTTGGACGACCTTCACGAGGCTTGTCACTGAAGCTAGAGTGCCCAGGTTGAAATTCTAAATATCAGCGTTCTGCGGTCCTAAGGAATGGTGCTACATCACTAAATACAGAATTAATCTCTTTCTAGTACTGAAGTCGCGACAATCCCCTTTTAAAGTTGTAGAAAATTATCGCACTCAAATTTTCCTTACACATTTCCATTTTTGCAACCGACCTGTCACCTTTGAATGGACGATACAATAAAACTATTCGACCTATTTAAAAACATTCTTTTGTTTTCGAATTCTAAATTCAAAAAGATTCAAATAGCATATATATATATTTTTAAAAATCGCGGGAGGTTACCAAACGACAGAACTTAAAAGGCAGCCTTACGTACAACATACAACTAACTTATTACCTAATCTATACACTAAAAACAATTATAAAATGGCATCAAAAAACTCCTCATCACTGCCCACCGGGAGTGTACCCAAGAAACTGGCAGCATTGCCACGTTGAATGGCAATGCTTAATTTTTGACCAAAATAAAAACCAGCCTTTGGGTCACTTGAAGTGTCAGCAAGTCGCTTTGACAGATCTTTAAAAAGCAGATGAGCACTTGGACCCCACGGCCCGAGGGTTTCAACCCCAAACGGCTCAAAGGTATAGTTACCAACCAGGGTGCTATATTTGCGCCGTTTGAGGTTCTCTGCAGCCGCAGCAGCGGAACCAGCACATCGCGCCGAGCTAGGAAGGTGGGATGGAGCAAGAGTATCGACACAGGTCGCGTCCCATACTAAAGACCTACCCATCTTCCACGGGAATAACTAAATTTATTATAAAAAATTATTAAAGTTTTTCTTCGAATGTGTCAGATGTTGTTTTATCGGAAAACTGCAAGCGTAAGTTTGTTCGTTACTCAATTATTTTAAGGTGAAATTATTGCTGTACTAAAAAGTTGAGTTTATTACGGCTCTTGGAATTTCATTTTTTTTGTAGTCCAATGCGGGAACTGCTAAAGTGAAATCATAAGAAAAATTTAAATGATTGCACCTCCAATGCATACGTATTTCTGTTAATTAAACAGTGTGTTCGTTTATCATAGTTAGGTGCTGTCACTAGTTATCATAGAATAGAGGTTCGTTTCCATTCATTACTTAACAAACAATTTGCTTAAGTGCTCTTAATAGTCTGGGGTACCCAATATGATCTATAATTCCTAGTGACTCGGAATCCTGTTTTTTAGCTAATTTATCCAATCCCCAAATAATATTCTGTAAAAAAATAATGATATTCTATCCAAAGAGACAGATATATAACTTCAACTTCCTCTTATTGATGACCTAATCAGTAATTAGTCTGGGTCCTGGGATAACCTGTTGTAAAAAGTTGTGACAAAAATAAATCTTCAAAAATAAACCCTTTACGATTGCTATAAACCCACATGACGTCATTTGAGCATGATATAAATAACATAATTGATTATAAAGTGTCGATGACACTTAGTTTCTTTGGCAAGGATAAAAATAGTCTTTAAAGTGGCATGCAGTTTCTAAGGAATTGTGGCTTAGATACTTAGAACTTTAGATGTTTTATTTTCACATATTATAAGAGATGTCCGTACAGCATCTTCCACTTCTTATTTTGGTGCGGAGTAATGTTCAGGATGTTTGAGGAGTAATAATTATAAAACGTCAAAAGCTTCTAACTTTCTAACTTTTGAGTTGATGTATATGTTACGGGCAACGTGATTAACTTATATATGTTCTTCATTCTTTATGAAGCAACAAATTCGCCCTTTTTTTTTTAACGACGTCAAAAATCATCAAATGACCCCTCCCGCTGTGGGTTAGCAGCGCTGAGGGAGTGTCAGACTCTTACTGACTAAAAACCGTCGTGTTCCGTTGTAGGCCTTTTTATGTGCTAGGGCCGCGGTATCTCTTAACCCGCAGCCCAACAAATTCACCCTGCGTTGTCGTCGCCGTAATATATTTTCCTCTTCTATTATTCTGTGTCAGCAATCATACTTACATTCACTTTCATAAAAGTGTAACAAATTCTTCGCCAAATATATTAGTATTTTTTCATTGGAAAAGTCTTTTATCACCTTACATTAGTTAATATTCTATATGATTGATTCTAACATCATAGCCCAGAACAAAACAGTAATAAATGAGTCTAGGTAATATATACTTCTTGTGTTTTACGGCAAGACTTTTTGCATAAATGTTACACCCTATCTAATGCCATAGCTATCTATAGGTCACTTTGAAGCCTGTTGCTAACTCGCATGTATATTTATAAACCTGCAAGCTATCTTTGTTAGTTCAAGTTTATTTATAGTTTACAAGTTAAACATTTGAAATGAACGCTATATTGGTTTTTCCGCGACCTAGCACAAAGACACGTCGATTGAAAAATATTTAAAAAAGTAAAAGGAAAACTTGTTAATTTTATCGAACATTTTCGGCAAGTTTTTTTGCAAACGCACAAAATGATAAACAGCACAAAATATTTTTTGTAAAGAATTGTGTAAGTTATCTACTTTAGTTTAATTGTCTTTTGAGGAAAATTCGCGCGTGTGTGGCAAATGCGGTAATACCGCTTCAGGATAAGTTAGCAAACTGTATACAGCTTATAGCATCTAGGGTTTAAAAGTCGCAATTATGCATACCTAATACCTACGCAGTATTGACCGGTTGGATACTAAACATCATAGCTCCTAACTGCCACTATGGCAACCCGTTCTATTCATTTGATATACCTTATGTTTAATACATTGTATGTTCTCAGATAGCTAATGTTAGTCCCCCTTTTAAAATATACTATTTTATGGTACGTTCTTGTTAGGAATAGGGACCGCTTAGTGATATGTCCTTTGTGTATAAGACGAGCATCTTGCATCTAATATTCAACTCATTTCTAGTTTAACTCATTTCTAGTTTCTGCTAAACCCTGAGGCACTGACGTGCTAATGTGTAAATCAGTCATTTAAGACGTAAATAGCAAGTGATGACAGTCAGTCTTTAGTCCACCTTTCGTTTATATGCACCAGAACGTTGCGTTGGCAACGTCGCCACTCGGATGCCTTGCTGGCACATCTATAATTGATGGATCGTTGAAAGCCTGCTCCCGAATACCGACACATTTAATTCACGTTCCATTTCCTGAAGAGAATATATGCGTTGTCACGTTGTTTTCTCTACAACACAAACATAACCTCCCCGTGTGAACTCATCGAGGGAATAACGATTATGAAGTCTGAAAGCACAAATAATAAAATACCGGCTATGAAATATTATTGAGGGGAAATAATTTATGCGATTTTATGTCTCGTTTGTTTTTAAGGTTTTTTGATTTCGTGGCGTGTTCGATATTAATGGCTTATGTTTAACTGATCACCAGAAATAGTAACAAATAGCAGACAAAAATAGTAAATGATCACCAAAATGAAACTCGCATTTTAATGTAAAATGATAACCAAAGTTTTAACACTTTGCTATCCCATTTAAGTGAAATTACTCCAAAATAAATCATACGCAAGCCAAAAATAGTAAATGATCACCAAAATTAAACCACCATTTTAAAGTAAAATGATAACCAAAGTTTTTACATTCTGCTATCCTATTTAAGCAAAATGAGTCCAAATAAATCATTGTTATCCCAAAAGTAGTAAATGATCACCAAAAGTAGTGAATGATCATCAAAATTATACCAGCGTTTTAATATAAAATGATAATCAAAGTTTTTACATCTTGCTATCCTGTTAATAAATGTAATAACATTATGGGGACCCTTTTCCTGCACTAGGGTGGAAAATTGTCTATTGCATGCCTCTAAACAGTGCGATAAGTGTGTGTTTTCGAGGTAGTGTATTGAGAAACACATTCTTCTTCTTCTTTCTCCTGCCCTGTTCCCAATTTTACTTGGGGTCGGCGCAACATGTCATTTTCTTCCATTTTCCCCTGTCACTCGTCATACTGACACTCACGCATACATTGCAAGCCGGACACATAACTTAATATGGCATCATAATACTTTATTTGATAATAAGCCTACATTTTATGGCAATCACAGTGACTTATTTAGGCAAAAATAATACATTAATTTGGTCGTCAAGAGTTGGTGATCATTTACTAAATTTGGTGGTCGAATACAATTTAAAGTGAAGTCGTGACTAAAATAGCTGGTACTATTACATTTTTAGACTTTATTTTTCTGGTGTTCAGTAGATTTTTCTGGTTGCAAAACTAAGGGTATCAAAGCAATTTATGGTGGTCATTATATTTGTTCCCGATATTAATTTGTTGAATTGTTCTAAAATTCTAATTATGTTTACCATTACCACCGCGGTGATTCTTATTACCAAAATCGCAGTTAGGCGATATAATCCCATGTAACCACAGAATTACGAAATGCGGTAATCTGCCTTATCTCCTCGTATTTATGACCCTGTACAAATTATGTTATACCTAACATTCTTATTTTTCCCGTTATCTCATTAATCTTTTGTTTAGAGAACAATCGCCTGTAATCCAATATTAGCTCAACTTAAGGTTAAGTAAAACATTAGAGGCTATAAGTATGACCAGAAGCTGTATTGCTTGCAGTATATTTTGTGTGATGAACTGTGGCGATATAGAATAATATTGCTTTTAAAGTTCACTGGTATTTAAGAAAATTATTTCAATTCGTTAGTTCGAGTGATATTTAATGTTCGTTTATCAAGATGTTTCGCGCAGCATCTTTTATACGAGCTTACGGACAGGTATTTAACTTTTTTTCGAGGCTTTTAATCATTAATCTCTTGTATGATTTGTATGCGGCAAAAAATGAAGTGATCTGTTCGAGAAACGCGGGCGCGGGCGACGCAGGCGCAGCCGTGTGGCGCTTGGCTGCATGGAATCCTGTAACCCCGTTAATCTTTTTACTCTACTTAGACCGCGGATCTTAACCTCAGTACACTATTCTTGTTTACTGAACGTTATGCACGTTTGAGTAGATCCCGGACCGGTTATGATAAGTTTAAATAGCGAATATCTACGCATGTAGAGTTCAATTTTATCGCCATAGGTATGACGTGTACCATAGCATGTCTAGATAGTTACGCGAGAAGGATTTCTTCCTTATTCTTATGTAACAATAATAATACAAATAGGTAATGTAAGAACACTACAACATTAACATAATATGTTAACATGTTTATTTTTCTAAATTGGATAGATACGATACAACCTAGGTCTTGATAGAAAATTAATTGTTATTATTTTCTAAGCGTCATAATGTACTGTCACATCAATCAGTCGAGATAATATGATTAAGCTATATTAAGATTTACCTATGTATGTAAACTAGTATGAAACGCATTATGTGGACAGTAATCCTTCGGGGTCATTATACGCTTGTGATACAGAAAGACGTATTTTTATCTTAAGGTTGTTTTTATATCATAATTACGTTATCATGAAGGAAGACGTGTTGTATCTATTATTTGCCGTTTTTTAAAAGATCAATCATTCGTAACAGATCCCCAGCGGGGCCCAGCAGGGCCAAGGCCTGCCGGGGCTGCGGGTTGTTCGAAAGAGATACCGCGGCCCTGGTACATAAAAGGCCTATGACGGAACACGACGGTTTTTAGTCAGTAAGAGTCTGACACTCCCTCACCGCTGCTAACCCTCAGCGAGAGGGGTCATTTGATGATTTTTGACGTCGGTAAAAAAAAATCGTAATAGATCGCCTGTGATTTGACATATGTAATTAGATAATAACAAACACCCGCTTGGTTACTGTTGAAAATGGATTATTTATTGATCGTCATTTTATCTTATAAATTAACGTGTAGGTACGTAGATTTACTCTAAATTAAATCTTAGTTTTAGATAACATATACTTAAACTTGAAAATATTAAAGGAAAGAAAAACTAATATCAAATCATGCGACTTAAAATTAAGGCTTCAACCTAAGTTTAAAGTGTGAACTATTCGCATGAAAATCGACTTGAACATAATTATACCTAGGTACCTACTCGTTTATACATGTGCTTTTTTACCTCGACAGTCGATCGTGCAAAAACCCAAGTGTTCATTGATATTTGCCGTCGACTGTACCAAAAAGTGACATGATTGGTACCCCTTTTTACATAGTTTTGTGAACTCTTGCTGTGTACCGTTTAGTCTATAAAAAAGTACAGTATTAAATAGTAGTAACGGAAATACGTTACCTGAACTCTGTTTAATTGTATTGTTTGAAATTAGGCATGAAAACCGCAGCCAACACACCGTAGCTCGTAGGCTAGGCTTGTGGAGCGTCGCTGACAGACACTGGTTTTTCCTTGTACATTAATTTCATCCTGATAGGTTATAGACACCTAATAGTTTTTCTAAGCAAAGTTTTCAAAATACTGATTTGATTCGTCATTGACTGGTTTAGCTAAACTATTGCGATTTTAGAGAGGAAACTGCGGCAGATTAGTCAAAATTGCGCTCGGCCGGTTTTTGACATGTGACTTACAATGTTGTGGTTTGAGACAGCATCAAATCACGTGTGGGAACTTGAAATGGTTTTTATTAACATATTATTAACTATGATAAGACGAATTAGATTTTCATATCATGCGTAGCGCTTTAAGTGTTGTGCCTTATTTGTTCTGGCCAATGATTCTTCGATTACATCTTGGAGCACTTTGGAAAATATTTATAATGGGACCCTTCAAACTGAGGAGAAAACTTAAAAAATACCTTACATAGGAAGCATATTAAACATTTTTGAAAATTGCTGAACTGATGTTTCAGCAAAGATAATGAAACATTTTCGGTCTCAATGTTTTTTAATTGATAATCAGTAAGTTTTGTATTGATAATTGACTTAATGGGTATCGGCGGCGGGGAGAGTGGCTGTGTTGATGGGTAGCAGGCGCTTGGGCCGCCACAGTCCGGTCAGCCGCCGCGCAACATGCTGCCCCCGGAGCGCGCCGCGCACCGCTCAGCGTCCGCGATCTTCAAGCGCATCTCGCTGCGCTCATACAGCACCTACTCGCTTGTATGTATTCTACTGACCGGGAATGGTTTGCTTTTATACGCGACGCCATAAATAGCCTCCGCAGGCTTTTTCTATTTCAACGAACTAATATTACGGTCCATTGCCTACATGTCTCCCCCCTCTTTGATTATATGTTAAAGCGAGAATGGGGCGCGGATTATTAGATTATTTATAACTAACGTTTTTAAGTAAAGCATGCGTGAAATAAACTACTTACATTTCAGGCGTTTAGTTAAAATGGACAATTGTATTTGTATTGTTTTGGATTATTCTACAAAAATTGCCCAATCTTGTTTCAATTTTCTTCAGTTAATTGTATTAAGGCAGAGGTGAGTGGGTGAGGTTTTAAAATAGTATAGGTAAATATAATTTAATTGTTTATCTCGTGGTGATGATATTTTAAATTAGGTACCTATAATTAAAATTGGAAACCGTAGGTACCAATGTTATAGTAGATCAATTAATTTAAATTCTAGGGTAATTACAATATAGTGGAGTTCCTGGAGTGTTTGACCCAGGTTTTTTTTTTGCTAATAATCTTTTTGATCGAGGTGGCATTTTATGTTTTCATATATTTATTTCTTAATTTCATTATAAATCTTTATCTTATTTTTTTACAATTTTGATAGTTATATTTTTCATTTAAAATTAAATTTCCAACATCAGTTTACGACTGTGATTTGTAATGAAAACTCTACATCTTAAATGGAGTTTATTGTAAGTACAGGATATTTGCAACATTTCAGTGTAACCGAAAAGAAGCTCTATTTTACGCTCTTGATAGAAGATAAGAAAAATGTGAAAATAAGAAAACAGAAGTCATCACTTCAAAAAGAACATTAATTAGCTTTTATATGATCTTTTCTACATGTCTAATTATAAGCTTAACTACATATCACATTTTCTTTTTTTTTATTTGACTTGAGGCTCTAGGAACTTTACTTATAATAATATTTATAAACAAAATCAAAAAGACTTTTACGTTACAAATTATGCGTTGTGTTGTGCGTGATACATACTTTTGATAAAAACTTCAAAAACTCATGTTCGTAGAGGTAGGTTACAGGTAAATTCAATTCTTTAGCTGGTTATGATTGGACACCCTTCAGATGCTCACACACCAGTATAAGCGCTTTCACACCAGCGGATTTTTGCACCGGGTAGTAAAACCGAGCGTATACTAAGCGCAGCACGTTCCGAGCGCCCAAAATCTGTCACTCTTCTTGAATCCCGCAGGCAAATTGAATAAAAAATATGGAGTTATAATAACACGCATATTATTTTAAGTACGTACTTGTTTCGAAATCTTTCTAACAAAAACTGTTTACAAACAAACTTTTGATAATTGCGCTATAACTGTCAAAAATAACTATTTGATAAGAATTGCAAGTTTTGTCTACTTTATTCGCGTTGGCCGCACTGACAGACGAGTTCATTCATAGCCGCCCTCCACTCCGCCCGCCCATCTCCACGCCGCGGCGCGCTCTAAATAGTAACCGCCCAACACGAGACGTGTCACGATGTTCGTAGAGCGGCTCGATCACCACATTCACAAATCTCTCACAGGAGCCGAGCGGTTCGCGCGTCTTATTATGCGGGGAGACGAGACGCCATGTCGCTCCACCCGCAGCTGCCCGATGCGTCTACCAGCGGGGATAACGAATACGTTCACATACGATGCCTCATTGCAAACATACACAAACAGAAAAATGTGGCGCGCCCGCCCTCTGCCACTCCGTCGCTGGAGATGGTGTTGGAATCACCGACATCCTCAGATACAGAGCAGAGTGTCACTGAGTCAGAAAGATCAGAAGCTGTGTCCACTGAAGATGTGATGCGTACGCCGCCACCCCGCGCCAAGAGCAACAGCATTGCAGGCTCCATGCTGGCTCCTCCTAAGATGCATAAGCGGCGGCGGCCGTCGTTCCTGCACCTGCAGGTGGGGCCGGGCGAGCACGACGGGCCGCACTCGGCCGGGGTGCACCTCAACGTGCCGCGCTTCACCGTTACGGCGCCCCCGGGGGAGCAGCGCCGGTTCAGCCACGGCTTTCCATTCCCCGGTTTCGCGCTACGAAGACATTCTAACACGGTCTGCCCAATGATAACAAGTAGAGTAAACAAGTGTTGTGACCATAACTACTGTTTTGTTGCTAAATATCATTATTTACATAGTTTAGTTTTCACGTGATATTTCAGAATTAATGCACCGTGTGAATGGTATGTTTTCGCAATTTACATGCATGGCATTTATTTTTAAGTTAAAGGATAATATTGATTATATGTCTGCATAATAAATTAGCGTTCAATGATAAAGCAATTATAAATTTTGTAAGTGCATAAAGCATATCCTGAAAGCGAAAAATATTTTAAATTATATTAACTTTGTAACTGTACAAATACGGAAAATATAAAAGCAAATAGAGAATAATACCAGACGGTATGAAACGTCGTGTTATTGCACTAATATTATTAATTGAGGAGTATTACCTAACTGCTAATGATTAAACGTTGTTTATCTTTACTTTTATATTAGTCGACATATCTTACTATTCATTGTGTAATTGCAACAACAACAAAAAATTAAAATCTTAGATGACTATAAACATAACAAAACATTAATATTGTGACGTTAGATTTTAATAAACATTCTTATCAATTTCCCTGAAAGAATTGCGTACTCGGATTTAGCATAAGTTGTTGACATTAATAGCAGAACGTAGATGCGTTTATTTATTATTATATGGGCTACCTAGTGATATCAGACGTTATCACTATATCTATAAATTGTGTTCACTATAAGTCGCGAACTGTGTCGAGTAAACGTTTACTTGTTCTTGTGATACCTTTGAATAAAGCGTCATTACGGCAATACAGTAAAACAATATTTTTTTTCTTCTAAAATCAATAGTTACTACAATGCGATTTAGTTTAGGACATCAAAGTGAGGTATATAAAAATATTATTTGTGCTTGCTTTTAATATTATCGTGTCTAATAAAATATTTTTTTATTGATTTTGTTATTCCAGTCTTCTAGTTTTGCGTGTCTAAATAACCAACATCTTGATCTAATCGATTTGCTTGTTTGCGATAATACACCATTCTTTGCTAACAGAACAGCGACAACTGAAAGCTTTCTTCCTTTCATTAATTAGGCATGTGTTAGTGGGTGAGCTATTTATTATTATTTGTGTAAATAATAATAAATATCAATTTTGCTCATTCAATACATAAACATCTAACTTGGCCTCAAGATTCGACCGGTTCTTTGCTGTCACTTTCCTTATGATCAAATGATCTCGTAGCATTGTGAGAGCTTCAGATACGTGTTTTTGGTTCCATACTGCTAATCCTTTCCTTGACATTCATTTGTGTGGTTTTAGCTAGGGTTTTATCCTATGTACTTACTGGTTTTAGCTTGTTCAAACTAAAAAGTGGCTGTACGCTGTAACAAACTTTTTCATGTATTAAATTCCATTATTCTCTATTTCTCATTTAGACAATAATTGCTGTATAAGTAGTAGATAATTGTGTTTGTACATCTAAAATTTTTGCATCCGTTTATGACTGATAGTCCGTACAAATTGACTTTGCTAATCAGTAAGGTAAACAAGAACGTCAAAGAAAAGCATCGGTTTGGATGCGCGGAAGAGTACAAAATCCTTGTTAGAGTGGATACCAAGAAAAGTGTTTAATGAAATCTTTTTAAATATGAGGTGTGGGAGATGTGTGTCTTATGAAGATGTTTGTGCGCAGAGCCTGCACCGCAGCGAGTCCATGGTATCGCTGGCGTGCTTCAGGACGCTCTCTCAGCTCGTCAACAGCGACAACCTGGCAGAACTACAGCAGTACCTCGCAAACAACAAGAATGTCACCATCGACGACAAAGATGAGGTTAGACTCACACTTTTCAACTGTTTTTACAACCCCAATTCTGGGAATTTCTTTTTTGTGTAGGGATAGTGGAACTGCGATTAAGTTTTCAGATTTGCCCAAAGCACAGGCAATAATCGGTAGGAGTTAGATCAAAGTGGCGGACAGTAAGCCCACTTCGTTTAAAAAGCTTTAATTTTTTTAATTGTTTAGTCTGGGCCAATCTACTGAGACCTTATGTCTCAGTAGATTCCGGAAATATTCCTTAACGCAGTTTTAAATGATTAGATTTTTTTTTTTGTCACAGGCCAATGCTCTCTCCAAAGTATGTTTTCGATTGAAAGTAATTAGATACTATGCATTAATTTTTAACGACAACTTTACACATCATTTATTTCATTTTCGTTGTCTTTTAATCATAACTACGCACTTATTACGAAACTGACAAAGTACCACAAAAAAAGAAAAAAGGTGTACTTAATCTGAGATATTCCTGGACTGGAATTTTAATAGGGTTATGCATTCCAAATATAAGTCATTCAATTAGTGGGAAATGTACCAGCACATAATTTAATCTTATCTCAAAATTAGACGGAACAATGAGTCACTGCCGAAATAAAAAATATTTTAATATTCTTAGAATTTTACCCATACTGATATTATAAGAAACTAGATAAATCTTTACTAAGTATCAAAACTAGAAAAGTAAACGCCGCAGTGGAGATATTTCGTAAAAATCTATAAATACATCAAAGAACCAGCATTCAAACTTTCATAAGTAATAGAAAGCGCTAACTCTTTATCATAATAAATCCGTATTGAAAACTGTATTTCAACCTTATAAGTATCTTTTAACGATCCTCGAAAGTAAGTCATTATTTATTATGTCTAGTGTAGGGCTAGTAAAGTTCGGGATGTAAGCATTATCGAGCAACATTTTTAGAAGCTTCATTCTTGAACATATATGTTTTTTTTATTGAGTATGTGTTATAAAGGATTTTTAGGAGTTGCTCAGGACAGAAGTGAATGAGAAACCGTCAGAATCTTCTATTCCCAAAAACAGGATGTTACCTATTTTTTATTGCTATACAGAACGGCACAACAGCGCTCATGTGTGCGAGTGAGAACGGCCGGGTGTCTGCGGTACGAATGTTGCTGGCAGCCGGCGCGGACGCAGCAGCCGCAGACGCAGACGGTTGGACACCGCTGGCGTTTGCGGCCCGCGGTGGACACCTTTCCATAGCTAAAGAGCTGTTAGATGCAGGCGCTAAAGTGGACTCGAGGGATTGCGTGAGTATTTGCAAAAGATAAATCATACCTACTGTATCTCTTCGAATCGAAGAGTGTGCTGTTTGAAAAACTGGTTATCCTAAAGTTAAAAAATTATCATTGTCTTTTTGATCATGCATTGTTGTGCCCTAGCATATATGTATGTATCGTCTATTTCATATTATAGTTCGGCCATTCAGAGAATGCGTTCCTGACACGTCGCGATTGAACTGACGACGTAACTACATTCATTGATTATTGATATAATAATGTTGTTTTAATGCTCCTCAATTGTTAAAACGGTAAACAACCAGCAAAAATATTTTTATCGTAACTGCAACGCCATTGCAAAGTTACGTCGTCAGTTCAATCGCGACGTGTCAGGAACGCATTCTCTGAATGGCCGAACTATAACTACTTGCCATTATAACAATGGCTGCATCAGACAAATGAAAACTTTCGTAGACAGCTGACACTCCTCTTAATCTGCAAACTATTTACATCATGAATAAAGGAATAGGTCTTGTGTTTGCCAACGCATTTGTGTAACAGTTATCATAAAGGAGAACTGTCAATGACCTAACATCATCAATGTATCCACTTTGATCTATTTCTGTATCAAAGCATTGTGTTATTTTGTGTATTCTTAGAATAGAGTTACGATACGAGTTACTATCAAGAATCGTAAATTACGATAATACTACTTTACGATATTTTAAAAAGAAGACGTCAAAGTATTCGAAATATTGACGCAGTTTTCTTTCACCAGTATGTTACCCGCGATGGTGTATTTAATAAAGATTATTTGAAACAATTCTGATTGATTCAAAATGACACTTGAAAAAAGTGTAAACAAAATGAAAAAATCTTACGTGAAGATGAAATATTGGTAATTATAAACTTTGTTGAATTTCTTTTACAAAGTCTTTGTAGTGTCTACACTGAACAGACGTTTCTAATATATTATAGCGATAGCGTCTGCACATGTTATATAAACAATATCATATGGCACATGTTCAAAATGATTCATTTATGGACACAAAACACTTCACACTATAGAGGTATTTATTGGGCTTCTTTTTTCTTCAAAGACGGTATTTGACGTCATAGATTTTGACAGATGTTTATGTTGCGTGTGACTGGAATATTGAACATATTTTTATGCAAATTATTGTACAGACCCCTCATCAGATAAAATACCAAAGTGTATTTTAATCAATTTCATTTATTTTTATTAGTATTTTTGTATTATGCACCGATGCACATGCACAATTATATAACCCAAATAACAATAATAGAGCAATGACCAAAATGTATTCTGGACTGTGTGCTCAAAATTAGTATATTTATACTTGATGTGGATCTCTGCCAAGATGTCACTGACATGCAGGCACATTCTAAAATCTGGCTAAAATATAATGTCTTCGTCCAGCCAGAACCAATATCTATTAAACAATTTGATGCCTTGTCTAGTTTATTTAGTGTACCTACTTCACTATATTCAGTTTTCGTAGAAAAAATATTTTTGTACGGTGTGGGTGATAAAAACCATTACAGTAACTGTTTTCGCATTCAATATTATGTAGTTTAGTTTTGGTGGAAAACTATTTGTTGTAGGTTTCCACGAGTGATCGTTACTTCGCGTAGAAGTTATGTAACAAGTCTGTGTTTATCCCACGTTAGTGGAGATTGTTATTTATTGCAAATGTTTCTGAAGTGACAAAGCAAATAGTTTATGATGATAGTATTTTTCGTGAATATTTTTAGTTAGAGGCCAAACATACAAATGGGGTCAAGATCTACGTAATTAGGGAATGTGTGGGGCTTCTGATTTAGGTGCTGACAAGAGAAACGGCTGCTGATTCAATAAAAAACAAATATATCATTCTTTCTGAACCATTATAAATAAATATATTGCAACGATCGGAAATCGTGGCCCAATAATTTTGTTATAATCTATTAGTTTTCAGTTTTTGATGGTCACGCATTTTGAAGAAAAAATACATAGATTCATGCTAATGGAATATTGCAGTAAATTCAATAAGGAAGAAATTACTTGAAGTGGGTTACCTAGGTACTAGGTACACTAATGACTATTCATGCGTTTTGTAGCATATTTTGTCATAAACTTTATTTATTTAACGCTAGCTGTTTTCCCGCGGTTTTATTCGCAGCCCGTGAAAACTACTACCCATCCTTTTATCCGGGATAGAATAGCCTATGTTATTCAGGGACAATGTAGATTTGGAGTATTTATGGTACAATCAACAAACAAAAAAATGTTTCCTTTTTATTATATTCTGTATATAGATATAGAATATAATATTGATCGAATATTTTTTATTTCACAGGGTGGATGGACGCCATTACTATGGGCTTCGTACAAGGGCCACGAAGAGATTGTGGCGTTGCTACTAGAGAAGGGAGCTGATGTTCACGCTCACGGCAATTATAACATCAAGTATGTTTCCTACATTCATTTTATCAAATCTTAAAACTCCAAAAATCACTTTTGAGGTTTTCCAACGAATATAGTAGAACAAAACAATTCTATTTCGTCATTGAACAGGCTTCAAGACAGACAGACAAGTTTTAAGATCTTTGTGTACGGAATTGGTACCGCGAAAGATAAATTGTTAACACATGAAACATGTACAAGTATGTAATACAGAAAAGATTGTTATGTTAAACACAATAATCATACGAATATCTGTTTGCGGTTAGTTCCATGTCTAATTCCTACAAAGGTATTGCATGTTTTAGCTTAACAATGAGGCACTATCATTGGCTGTCATTTATTTGAAATGACATTCAACTTGAACGTTTCCCAAATGTCAACTGCTACATAACAGACCTTATTTGAATGGTTCATATTTTTTGGTACCAAAAAGTTTTGATACTTAGAATCTCAAGCTTTTCTTGTGTACCTTAGCTGGTTTTTTTTTTGTTTCCGAATATTGATACTACTGATAGTGAGTCGATTATGATGGTCAAAATGTGTGAACAACTACAGCTTATGCTCGAGGCATCAAATGGTTCATTTTGGTAGAACTATTTAAAGAAAAACTTGAGATTTTTAAGTATTAAAACTTCTTTACAAGTTCTTATTTCAAAAAACACTTCAGCTCTCTAGTATGGGCTGCAGGCCGCAAGCACAGCGGCGTGGTCCAACGCTTATTGGCGGCGGGCGCTCGGCCCAACTCCTGCGACAAGTACGCCACGTCGGCGCTGACGTGGGCGGCAAGGGCGGGCGACGTCGCCGCGTGCGCAGTGCTCCTGAGAGCGGGGGCTGATGCTAACACTGCGGGAATGTATTGCTGGACCCCGCTGCTGCAGGCTACACATGGTAAGCTTCATCATCATCATCATCCTCCGAGCCTATTCCCAACTATGTTGGGGTCGGCTTCCAGTCTAACCGGATTCAGCTGAGTACCAGTGCTTTACAAGAAGCGACTGCCTATCTGACCTCCTCAACCCAATTACCCGGGCAACCCGATACCCCTTGGTTAGACTGGTGTCAGACTTACTGGCTTCTGACTACCCTGCTTACTGGTAAGCTTCTATAACAAGTTTCAACTATGTGTCAAATGACAAGTATACCGATTGGGATGGGAAAAAGGGTCTTTTCGTCACAAATATAGGGCTTTCAACAGTTTTCCATAGATACACAGAAAAAATAGGGTTTTACATAGTGTTTTACTTAGATAAAAAAACGTTATGCAACGATCCTACAAACATATTTATGCTATCCTACATGTCTGCCACACTGGAGTCTATCCAGATTCCAGTGACATTCCATCCTATAATGATGCCGCATGTCATATTAATTTTCCATCGTAATTGGTGTTTTTGGGTTATGAGCTGGAACGTAGATTATAACTCAAAATTATTACACCTAGATAATTAATTGCTAAGTTTTGGCTAAAGATTAACAGAAAATATATTTCATGTTTCTCTAAAGCTTGTTAAATTGTAAATAATTGCTACTGATGGATTTAGAAACTAAATAATTTTAAATGTCATAGAGACTTGTTATTTGATAAACGGAGCTGCGGGTGGAAACGTATAAATAACTCATTAGTCAAAGTCTAGTAAGCTTAAGTATAATTAGTCTTTTCCATATTATTAGAAAATAAACAAATATACGTAATATAATAAGTGCTGCGTATTAGCCTCACAGTTAAATAGTTATTGTTATAGAAGCCTAATCGATTACTCTGGTTAATAAACTAAGGAATATATTTGCAATCAAATCAAATCAAAAGTCATTTATTCAAACTTGGCTGCAAAACAGCACTTTTCGAACGTCAAAAAAAAAAATTACAAAAGACAGCCCCCAAAACGCCCACCCTTCACCACTTCCTATGTGTTTTTGCTGGGAAGAAGAAGTGGCGCAACAAACTCCCCAGCAACACATGTCTGTCTGTTCGGTTAGAAGAACCTTAAACATTGTTTGATATGTACATTTGTATACAATTTAATTTGTATATTACAAAAGAGGACAATACAGTAAAAATAATGTATACACCACATGCTAGCTAGCACTCACCCTACATACCTTAACTAACTCAAGCATTGAATATGTTTGATGAACAGAAAATTATAGCCTCCAAATATTTACACTTAATAGAATATCAGGGAGTGCCCACCTACATGTGCTATTCTTTTGTAAACTAGTAAATTAGACCGCTCAGCCAGAACATACGTAAAATAAAAAGAGTTTACAAATAAAAACAAAAAAACTAATAGATAGTCAGTAAGACGACCTGGCACCACAAGCAGCACCCGTTCACGAGCATAACGCGAGGATCAGCCATCGCCCCCCTCGCACATTTTTGAGGGAGGGAGGCAACCCGACCGCCGACGCTACCGCAAGCAGTGCCGTCTAAGGGAGCATGACGTACTCACTGCTACACAACTCAATATCAAGATTAAATTATCAGTTCCCGCTAAGTAGTATTATTTACTAAAATCCAAAACAGAAAATTAATACAAAGAATGTATCTTGTCAATAATGTAAAAACATTAAAAAATAATAATTAAATAATAAATCAAAATAAAATAAATGTCATTGAGTCAAGAGATTGAATGGGAGAAATTTAAATTATCTAAATAATATAGCTAATATAGCTGTCTTGCGTTCATCATGGCGACCAACTATTTTTATCATTCAAATAATCATTGATGGTGTAATATGCCTTTTTTATAAGAACAGCCTTAATTTGTTCTTTGAATTTATTAAACGACAGTTCTTGTAAGGTCAAAGGAAGCTTATTATAAAAACGAATACCTAAACCCAGAAATGTGTCATGCACTTTATGAAGCCGGTGATAGGGTACACACAGTTTATGCTTATTTCTAGTATTAATGCTATGGACTTCACTTTTTTTGGTATATAAATGTAGGTTCTGTCTAATATACATAATGTTGGCAAAGATGAACTGTGATACTACAGTGAGAATACCAATTTCTTTAAACAACTCTCTGAGGGAAGTTCTGGTACCTAATTTGTATATAGCACGAATAGCACGTTTTTGTATAATAAATATATTCTCTATATCAGCGGCTTTGCCCCACAACAAAATACCGTAGGACATGACGCAGTTATGATCAATTATGATCAGATCATGTAACAGAATATTTTTTTTATATGTAAATAATCATAAATATTAATTTTTGATTGCAACAGCTATTGTGATTAATTTTCTTTTAAAAAATCCATAGTTTCTTGCCGGTTCTTCTCCATGAGACCAACTCTGGAACCGTGTAACTAGCTTGACGTTTCGAAAGAGCTTTTATAGGCCTATTTGAAATAAAAAATACTAACTTTAACTTTGTTTATCTTCAGGTAATCACTTCGAGATCGTACAAATGCTGTTGGAACATAAGCCGAACGTGAACGCGCTAGACAAGGACGGCTACACGGCTCTAGCCATCGCATGTAAAGAGGGCTACTACGATATCGCTTTGGCACTTATTAACTCCGGCGCTTATATTAACGTGCAGGTAATTTATAAATTGCCACACAGGCCCGGATTCACTGGTTACCAATAAAGTGTCATTTAGTTATCTGTTAGATAAAGTCTGTTTACAACATCTGCCAGATATTGCTATCCGAGAGCTGTAAATTCAAAAGTTTTAGACAAGTTCCTGATAGGCTATCAGAGACTTTATCAGTCACCAGTGAAACTGGCGATAATTCTTTGTATTAATAGTTCGATTAAAGCTTTGATTGTGTACGTGTTTGTTGTAGACTTATACGAATGATCTATTATATTATCTGTGATATTCAAATCCTTCTCTTTCTAAACTATAATGAATGCAATGTCTAAACAAGCGTTATTGTGCACGTTTTCATACTTTACACATCTTGTCTTGATGAAATAGAAGCACAGCAAGTCTATAACAATAAAAAAGATTTTGAACTGTTACACCACACACCATAAAATTATTGCATTTTGTCAAAGTTCTTCATATTGGATGTATGTAGAGCACGCTAGTCTAACCAAGGGGTATCGGGTTGCCCGGGTAACTGGGTTGAGGAGGTCAGATAGGCAGTCGCTTCTTGTAAAGCACTGGTACTCAGCTGAATCCGGTTAGACTGGAAGCCGACCCCAACATGATTGGGAAAAGGCTCGGAGGATGATGTAGAGCACGCTAGTAATTAATAAGTAATGTGAAGTATCCTTTTTTTAATATGATCAATCCACAACAAACTTCTTCCGATTCTAGGACCAATCAAAAGACACGCCTCTAATCCACGCAGTAAAGGGCGGCCACAAGAACATAGTAGAAGCTTTACTAAAGAAACACGTTGATGTGGACCTACCGGGGAAAGAAAAGAAGACTCCAGTCTACACGGCCACGGAGAAGGGACATGTTTCCATACTCAAACTGCTGCTGGCTTCCAATCCTGATCTCGAACATAGCACTGTTGTAAGTAAACTCTCAATACTTTAGTGTGTACCATAATGTTTACAGTTGTTGGCATACAGGTAGTTTATGTCACAATTAACCCTGTCGGGCATAGCATATAACAAAAGTATGTCCTGTGGTAGATAATACTTGAAAGAGCTTTAGACCTGCGATAACTGGTAAGAAAATGCCTTATGAAAGGGTAACGCATCAGACTTGGGTGGAACAGTAAAAATATATTTGACAGATTTTGTCAGGCAATTTTGAACTCTATTGAAGGTACTTTAAGAACGTCTTTGTAATGTCTAACATCCTCTGAACAAGAAACGGTTGTTTAATAGTGTATCCTGAGCAATTATGAAAAAATAAAAGGAACAGCCTATTAAGAAATGTTCAGTTCTAATTGACTCTTACGATTCAACTGCGTATTTATGTATAGGTGCGCAGACGGATGCCACGACGGGGAATACAACAAGAAAAAACAACCATATTGGTAACCATAACGTGATTTGTGTTACGTAATTATAATTATGTATGAGTCACCGTCAGCTGACTTGAAATATACTTTGTAGACATTGCCAATATTCATTTATTCATGTTTTCTTAGAAAAAATAATCGAAGCAAGCGATTGATTTGTTACGAAACTTTTATTAAACTGATCAAGTTTAATGATTTTATCTACAAACACACTAAAACTGTTGTGGAAAATTAAATTATTTCGATTGCAATATATTCCTCTATCTGACATACAATGCTCAAAACAGTACCAAAAATAACTAGATTGGGTTATACATATAGGGAAATTGATTCGCTTTAAAGGTGAAAGGTGAATTTATCTACAATTTTCTTTGTGAATTTCTTTACATAAACCTCTTAATTAGTCCAAGACATCTTAGGCCGGCAATAAACGGACCGCTTGAAGCAGTCAGGGGCGACAGCTTCAAGCTGTCGACTGCACAGTCAATTGTGTCTGCTTCAAGCAGTCAGTGTATCCATAGAAAATATTTTACGAAGAACAATTGTTTAATTAATTTATGTAACAATAACACAGACTGGCGACACGCCACTGATGCGAGCGGTGCGGTCGCGTCACGCGGAGATGGTACAGCTACTGCTGGAGCGCAAGGCGCGGGTCAACGTCGCCGACGTCAGGGGCGACACCGCGCTGCATATCGCTATGAGAGCTCGCTCTAAGGTAATACATTGTACTTATATATTTTTTCATAGCCTAAAGTGTCCAACTACTGGGGAAAAGCTTCCACATCTATCGATCCTTGAGTGATCCGACCTATCAGGACTCTAGGTAGGTGTCCAGGTGGTTCCGGCGTAATTTCCGCGGCCTACCCCGTCTGCGGTGGCCGTCTTGTGGTATCCACTGTGGTGACAATGATTTTCTGTATTTACAAAAAAATATATAATGATATAATGTAATTTTTTGATGATCAGATGCTTTTAGAAAATTGTGTCATACTTTTATTGGAATTTAGGCCATGGCTACATTCGTAGAATTTGATATGATTCTAATGTAGCTATTATCAAGTTGTAAGAATTTTGCCCGTTTTCATTCAGTTGTTGATAATATTTAAATATGAGGTATCTCCAAAGTAAATAAATTATAATAGATTTACTATAAATGATTTGTAAAAATTGTGTCAAAATAATGCAAATTAGTAGATAAAAGAACAATAAAAATTATAATATAAATAGTTTTTTGCCCATTAAAGCATAACTTGATTGTGAACAGGAAAATATCAAAATATATAAACAAGTAATGGCATATTAAATCATGTTCACGTCTTATAAGATTATTGTCATTATTCACTATCATGCACGGTTCATCGCATTTTCCTTATCAAGTTCCTACATTACACAACAGTAATCGGTTTTCGATCTCAACATACTTCATAATTTCTTTTGCAGCAAATTGTAGAAATCCTCCTTCGCAATCCGAAGCACAGTCAACTTCTGTACAAACCGAACAAACTCAACGAGACTCCTTACAACATAGACATGAGTTACAACAAGACGATACTAGGACAGATCTTTGGCGCCCGGAAACTGAACACGAATGAAGATAACGAGAATATGTTAGGATACGAGTTGTATAGCGCGGCGCTGGCTGACATGCTCTCAGAGCCCAGTCTCTCAGTACCCATCACTGTGGGACTTTACGCGAGGTGGGGATCCGGAAAATCATTTTTGCTCAATAAACTTAAAGGTGAGAAAATCAATGTTTTTTTCCTTATCATAATTGATGTCAAAGTAATAAATCAAAATTAATTGAGGATACATTTTTTATCTAGTATTATCATAATAAGTGCATATTATGAAGTATTATTATTCTGTTCTGACATCTATAAACAAGGATGAAGACAAGCTTAAAAATGAAGTGCGTCAATTGACTGATCTATGGCGTCATAAAATTAGTAAATAAACAATCGTTTATTGAAAGTTTGGACCGTGATTGTGTGTACCATGTGGTCTTGGCACACCCACATTGTCACGACATGCCCAGCGTGTCGCTTCATATAAATTATAATGAATGACTAAACGTTGAAATAGGGCCACACAAATCTATCAACACTATGTCACTCCCACTATTTCCCGCAGAATCCACAGGAACGCATCTCGGTTGCAAGCCAAAATAGACACACTTTATGTTGTTATATTACACTTATTAATTTTAGAATACATTCATTATAAGTGTGTCCCCGAAAATAAATGAATTGCTACCCGGCTCATTGACAATATTATGACCAGCCTGAACGGTCGATATTACTCATATGTATTCCACTAATTGAGTAGGGTTCACACATTGAATTTTATGCATTAGGTATTCATATTATTGTTGCTATATTATTTATATATATTATTTGGTTGTTTTTAGGTCTTTGTGTCAAATACAGACGACAGCACACCAACCTACCCCAATCTTTCACATTTCGTTAATAGATTTTCAACCTTATCACAATAGTGGAAGGTTAATGTTCTATTGGTAAAATTTGACAGATTCGTGTAGGTTGACCTGCTGATGTCTTTAGTCATTTGGCACCACAAATTCATAAATACTTACACAGCTACACTATTGTAACCGTTTGCCTATATTCCTCAGAGGAGATGAAGAACTTCGCTCGTCAGTGGAGCGAGACGGGGTGGGCGTGGTCGTGGGCGGTGTCGTGGGGGGCGTGGCATGTAGCCCTGTCCGTAGCCGCCATAACAGCGGTGTCGGGGGCTCCGCCCTACGTCGCTGTAGGCCTGTGCTTCGCCCTCTTCGCGCTTATTTATATAGGCCTGTATATACTCTGGTACACTGGGAATAAGTGAGTCCTTTTACTTACGACAAAACAATAATGTTATGACATAAAAGTCGATTTCTTCAACTCTTGGTAAGACGGTTCGTAGTCTTACCAAGAGTTGAAGAAATAAGATAGGCTGTTGCTCCATATAAAAAGATAGGGCTGAGAAAGACCAACAAATAAATTGTGTGTTGAGTATCTTATAAGTTAATATAACGAAACACAAAAAAACGATTTTTCTCAACCATTTTCGTTTTATAGTATTTACACAATATCTTCAATTGCACATAAAATTTAAATGATTTACGTATTACTCTGGCGATCCGACAATCAGATCGACATACATAAATCAAGTATTTTACGCTACGCTCTGATCTGTTTTCATGTGCGTAGGTACATGAACCGCAGGATTTCGACTATGTTTATTTTCATTGGATTCAACTGGCTGTTGATCTCAATACATCCATTAATATTAATAATTTTTTAACCGACTTCAAAAATTAGTTCTCAATTTCAATACATTTGTAACGATTTTGATGCGGTCAGCATATTATTTGTCAGAGTTAAGAGATGGTTTCAGGTATATTATAGAAGTCCGTAGGTATTATACCTATTTTTGTTAAAAACTTTTACAACCTGTTCACAGATATGAGTGGTGGTGGGCCGGCGGCGTTCTGTCGGCGTTAGGTCGTAAGTTCAGTTCTCTACTGTTGGCGCTGCAAGTCGTGTTCTGTCATCCGCCTGGACCGAACGATCCGAGGGCGTTGCCAGCTACTCCAATAAGGTACGAATAATACTTTGTAAAACCTGAAAGATATTGTGCTAGTTTCCAAACTCAAAATCTTTATTAAAATTAGTCTGATAAATCAGTACTTTACTTAAACGAACGGAAAAAAAACAAAAGACAGCCTCAAAAACGCTCACCCTTCACCACTTCTTATGTGTTTTTATAACAACAGCAACAAATGTCAATGTATAATTATCACAAATAGGAAAAATGTATCTAGAGATGTTTATGCTTAGAAAATCCATAGGTTATTGAATGAGTACTTTCAGACCCCAAAATAGTAAGGAAAAGGCTTAGCAAATTGTGATAATCATAATCGTTTACCAGGTTCCACTTCACGGAAGGTATGAAGAGCGGTGGCGGTCAAGAAGGCGACGCGATGGTTGTACAAATGATCGCCAGTCTAGGCGAGGCGCTGGAGTGTCAGTACGGGCGGGTCTGCACGAGGCTAGCCAGGGCTTTCAGACCTAAGCCTGTGTCTTCTACTTCTGGGTGGAAGTAAGTTAAGCTGTTTGTGGAATAAAAAATAAAAATAAATAACCAACTTAACATAAAATATTGAATCAAGCGTTATCAAGAATAATCAAGAATCTCGCGTGGAATTAGTGCTACATATATCTTCTTAACATTTTATACCAACTATAATGAATCTGGTTAAGACATTAATTTAAAAAAGTATAGATGCTAAAAAATCAAAATACTCCCAGTCTCTAAAGTAGTAAAAAATTGTATACAAATATCCGAATTGAAAACCTCCTTTTTTGAAAGCTGGTTTAAAAAAAGAAGCTCGCCAATGAAATGTTCTATGAAATTTAATGATCCTACAAAGACTTCATAAGTATAGTCCTAAAATTTTCTTTCAAAGTGTTTGGAATAAGACATTGTAATATGTTTTTTCAGATGGCGCCGAGTATGCTGTATTCCTCACATCGTCACATTCGAGCTGTGCTTTACTTGTATACTTGTTGGATTGTGTGTACTTATTATGTACTTAACTGACCGAGAAGTGGATCCGCAGTGAGTATTAGATTTAACCTGTACTTTATGGTAATATCTAAAAATGCATTAATTTTTTATTGTCTCATCCAAAATGCATTAATTTATTACTAGTTCCATTTAACGTTTCACATTTTATGATTTCAAAAATTGTTTTTAACTATTTCTGTCTATTGTAATAATAACAACATTGGTCCAAATAGTCCAAAAGTTTTCATTTCTCAACCAAATAAAGGGTCTAGTTAACGTTTGAAATGTTTATGACTTCAGAGACTGTTTTAACTATTTATGACCTTTGTAATAACATTGTTCCAAAAGTTTTCATTTCCCAACCAAATAAAGTATCAAGCTCAAGCCATGGTACAAACAAATAGAAAATTCATGATGTTCCTAAAAAGGAGTAGGTAGATAAATAAGTTAGATATACCTAAGTCAGAAGCCATCCGAAGGCTCACTGATTACGGCCCGCAGGCGACGCGACATCCAGCAGGGGCTGATGATCGGCGCGTGTGCCGTGAGCGGCGCCGCGCTGCTCGCCAACCTCTACACCTGCGGCCGCGTGCTCGCCGCGCTCGCGCAGCCGCCGCGCGCGAGGCTGGCCCGGGCCACCAAGAAACCGGCGCATGCGCATGCCCCTACGTTAGCGTTGAGACCTGAGGTGCAGGCTCTTACGCATGTGGTGAGTTTGTAAAGAAAGTCTTAAGATGAATAATTTTTGATTTAATGTAATGAGATATCAGTTGGTTTTCTGTAGGTAAATCCTTGCATTAACTCAGTTCATCTGCGTCAAACCTTTTACCGACTATGTTGAGGTCGGCTTTAAGTCTGAGGGCCAGGCCACAACAGTGCGTTGCGGCGTCGCATCGCAAAAACAACATTGCACAGCTATGCGATTAATATGATATGCGTCGTTGATTTTTGCGATGCGACGCCGCAACGCACTGTTGTGGCCTGGCCCTAACCCGATGCAGCTGAGTACCACTATAATATGTGGTATGACCGCCTATCTGATCTCCACAACCCAGTTACCCGGGCAACCCAATGCGCATTGGTAAAACTGGTTGTCAGACTTGCTGCTTTCTACTGACTCGTAAAGACTGCCAAAGATGTTTAAAATTTACTAATGGAATCTCATTAACTATATGGAATCTTATCCTATAAATTCTTCCATTGACTCAGTCATGGATATTAAGGATTCTCAATCAATTTATCTCACTAAAATATGTTGTGCATAAAACAGCATATCTAAAATCAAATATTTCTATCCAGGTGTCATGTCTAGACGCATTCACCGGGCAACAAACTCGTCTAGTCGTAGTAGTGGACGCGTTAGACAGCTGCGAACAAGAAAAGGTGCTCGCGTTACTGAACGCGGTCTACGCGCTGTGTTCAGACCCCAAGAGCCCCTTCATACTGCTGTTAGCTATCGACCCACATATCATTAGCAAGGTAAGAAAGGAAATTCAAAATTTATGACAATATTCATATTTAAATTGAGTAAAGCTTGAAAAAACACTCTGAAATTCTAAGATTGAGTTTTGGCTCAAAAACTGCACTAAAATACTAGCATTAAATTAAAACTAATTTTCCTGAAGCCTGTATCGATATTTTGGATAATATCAATCATCGACATGTCATATTGATATGTCGATAAAACTATACCGCGTGAATAATTGCAAAAGAGTGATTGATTAATGCAGCTCTTTTATCTAGCTAATATTGTTATTGTCATCTTAAATTGTCACTGCAATGACCAAGCTCTATAACTAGCAATCGAAGGGTTATCCTCATATATTTTTTGCTTTGTTTAATTTGATTTGCCGGTATTGCGTTTACTTATTCCCCGCCCTGGTTATGTTTGTCTACTATGTCGACTGATTAACATAGTGTAAGCTTAGTATAGAAGTTTATAGCCACGGTTTCTTACTAGTATTATGCATTTCATACAGGTTGCTTGGATGGAGGTCAGTTAAGCCCCTCATGTGTTTGGTGTTAACCTTTTCCCCTTAGCTTTCAAAATCGATGTTGTGTCCCCTCTCTATCATGTATCTGCATGATTTCAACGAATTATACATACATACAAATTGGTCAGATGTATATCTTGTATATTATAGCCATTGTTATCGGTCGATTGCATCAAAATTAATACATAATCGTGTCATCTGGACTTACTAATAAAAGACATTTTGAATATTGCATATTTGATGCACTTGGCCGTAAGTGTTGCATGACATTTTGTTAGGATAATTTCATGTTATACGTTTCTTTCATATCAGTCCGTGCGTAATTTTTCTGTGCCAGTCAGATTTTTTTAGTTTTCGTTGTTCTTATTCTTAGAGAGTTACCAATTCGTGTCATGTTATTTGTGTCTTCTTCTTAGTTATCCTTTATGTTTTTTTTAATGTTTAATGTGGAAGTAAAGACATCAAATTGCAAACTCTTAATCCCAGCGGATACTTCAAAAAAATTAAGGAAAGAGAATACAAAATATATTCAACTTAATAACTGAACTTTGTCAGAAAAAAGTTCATCTATTTCTTTTTTTAATAAATATACATTACGCGCGAAAACATTGCAACTGTTATATAAATACAGTATACATGTTTCATAGAGTTATTTGAAGGTTGATGTTAGTTTTCAAGTGTTGTGTGAGAGAACTGCCAGGCAAAATGAGACTTTATTGCCTTTGTATAGTGTACATTTTTAGCTTAATATAAATCTGTCACATGTGATTTGGACCACATGAAAAGGCGCTGATTGTCTTGTCCAATCTTGACCAATAGTCCTTGATCCACAGCATTTCTAAAATTGATTTATAGTCGAGCTAATATTTTTTAAGTAGCTTCATTGTAAGATTTCTCAATAATAATGAAACGTGGGTGCTAACATTGCTTCAAAATACTGTACCGAAGTTAAAAACTATATTGCCATAGAAATTACTAAATATTTTACACTCAATTCCGAGTAGGCAGTGGAAATAAACAGCCGGCGGGCGTTCAGCGAGAGCAACATCGGCGGCTGGGACTATCTGCGCAACATGGTTCAGCTGCCCTTCTATCTACAGAATTCTGCGCTGCGCAGAGTCAAGACTGCGCAGCAGACTGCGGCGAGGAGGATGCAAGTTATCACTTCTGACGACTTCTCGACGTCGCTGCAGAGATCTGTGAGTTTTGATCATTTTTTAACTCAATTTTAGAAATATCAGTCGAATCAAGAACCTTTTCTTTAAGTGGAATTTAATGAATCTAGTGTAAGGACTATCAAACTATTTATATATACTTATTTTTTGGAGATGATGAACTAGATGATAGCTATTGAAAAGACCGTAGGTTTTATTAATATCTCCAACTTTATCTAGCTGGATTCGATTATCAAAAAATAAGTTTCAACGTTTTATTCTAAAACAAACATATTCAATACCACTCCATTCTCACCAAAATCCAGGTATCAGCACGGCGCCTTTCATCAACATCAGAGCTCATGTCAAGCCAAGAACGGATCAAAGGTCAAGCGGCCCGAGAACGGCGCCTGCGTCCGTCAGAGTCAGTAGCATCGTCCGTCGCGTCGGGCCTGCACCGCGGCGCTACGGGCGCGGCCGGCGCCGGGGCTGCTGATCTTAATAGAGTGCTGCTGACGGACGACTACTTCAGTGATGTCAATCCTAGGAGCATGAGAAGGCTGATGAATGTGCTTTACGTTACTGGTAAGTTGGAGATTTTTGTTTTGTATAATACTGGCTGTTTCCCGTGGTTGAGACCTAGTCCTGATGGAACTGGTCCAAATATAGCCTATGTGACTCGGGGATAATGTAGCTTCTCAACAGTGACAGTTGCAATTTTTTCTCAAATTGGATCGTTAGTAGCGGAGTATTTGCTATAGAAAAAGAATCATAGATTGTGGTAACAAAGTTCTAAATAAAAGATCTGAGCCATACTGCCTTAAGGTCACATAGGTACTAAGACAAAGTTACAGATAAATAAATAGTACGTCGACTCAAAAGAGTGCAGTTGAAATTGAGAAAGAAGGGAATGGAATAATCTGTTTAACAGAATATTTAATTAATTTATGTTGTCTTTTGTTATGTAGTTGTTTCATTATCTTATGTGGAGCCAAAAACTCGTTCGCCAGTGATGTAACCATTTCCCTCTTTGCCCGCAGGTCGTCTTCTAAAGGCATTCCAAATCGAGTTCAACTGGTACCAGCTGGCGTCGTGGGTGAACCTGACGGAACAGTGGCCCTTCCGCACCTCGTGGATCATCTACCATCACGAGACTTACGAGGAACATATCGACGACTCCACTTCGCTCAAACATATTTATGAGAAGTGAGTTTATTTCCAAGTTAGTGGTGCAGGCTGTACAATAAATAAACGATTTGATTTGAGATTAAATTGTTTACCGACATTGTCAGTTACTTATCTGATACTTAATGCTTTCTTCATGTAAAGCCTGCTCATATTTTCTTCCAGATTTTAATATCCGAGTTTTTTCTAACCAAGAGTTATAGTTTATCTATTAGAATGTTCCTGATAGACTGAGATGTTTTATCAGTAACCAGTGAATCTGGGCCATATTAACCTATATACCATTCCGATTCTCAGATCTGAAAGAAATATGATTCGCTAAATCCACAACTTGTCCTGTTCAATTGAACAACACAGAATTATCTAAAATTGCTCGTAAAGTATCCCAAGAATCTGCAGTTTCATTCAAATAAAAAACATTCAATTTAAGTTTCCCCAAAAGATGTCTCTATCTATAAATTGAATGTTCTTCCTGCCAGAGTAAAACCCCTAATGAGCGGTCTCCGCGAAGCCAGCACTCTGATGGAGTTGGACCGCGACGAGCGCAAACTGGAAGTGTTCCTGAGCTTCCACCGCGCCACCCTCACCGCTGCAGACCTCAAGATATTCCTGCCTTTCACTATCAACCTCGACCCTTATATTAAGAAGCTCATTAAAGGTGAGTTGGAACTTAACACTGATTTATCTTAAGCTTACATTCTTTCTTTGTTCCCTCTTTTTTCTTCCCTATTTTTTGTGCTCTGTATCTGTCTTGTTTATGCAGAATACATTTTTTTTTTTTTTATATCTCACAAAAACTATATTCTTAAAAGACAGATCAGAAGGGGTAGACAAACATTAAAAACACATAATTCATAGACATACAACCGTGCAAGTTTTATTGCTTACGAACATTACTTTTATAAATGATTTAACGATATCAAAACGAAGTTATTAAAAATACAGCATTCAAGATAATTTGGAAATCATGTCAATTCTGAAGGTCTGTCATCGCAGTCGACGTCTTAACTTCTTCTTCTTGCCAGCCTGCTCGGTGCAGGATGGGCGCAAGGAGGATTGACATCTAAAACGGCCGTTCCTGACGGCGTGGCGTCCTCGACCGCATCTTCATCCACGTCGTTGACTGCACCTTCATCCACGCTTTCACCATCATTCGCGTCATTAGCCTCAGGTCTATCTTCCCCAAGGGAACCAGCATGAGGTTGCTCGTATTCTGAAACATATGTGGGAAACATATCAATATTCTGCCCGGCGTCGTGAATAAGACTGAAGCATACATCTTGAAGAAAATAAAATAAAACTTCCTTTTACTTTTATTTGTTACTCGTACGTACCATGGGCGCATGTGTGCACTTCAAGCGCCCACAGACAAAAATGTATAAAAAATATTAAAAGAAAAAGAAAAAGTAGCTTCAGACTTATCACGGATGGAAAAATGTGATTCAGTGCATAGTGAATGACAGAATCCGGATTTCCATCACTCCCCATACACTGCCGGGTGACAGAGGCTCAACCAACGTTTGCATATCATTGATGACAGAGGCTCAACCAAGGTTTGCGTGCCATTGGAGACAGAGGCTCAACCAAAGTTTGCGTGTCATTGGAGACAGAGGCTCAACCAAAGTTTGCGTGTCATTGGAGACAGAGGCTCAACAAAGGTTTGCGTGTCATTCGTGATAGAGGCTCAACGTCATAAAGGTTTGCATGTCATTTGACGCCTTCATAGCATAGGCGCGCAATTAAGCCGTTTAGGTTGCATACTATGACGACGTGAAACAGAGACCCATACCGTCGTATGTTCTCTCAGCGGCCTCCAGGGTAACACCGCCACGGTATAAACAGAGACCCGTACATTCATACGTTCTCAAAGTGGTCTAGACAACTAGCACGTCAAAGTCAAAATCAAAGAAAAGACCATTTCCAAGCTAAAATCACAGTCTAGGTCAAAATCAGTCATTGAAAGTAGGCCAATTAGATCAACACATCAATATTCATGCACCCTTTCATGGCACGCACACAGAGACTCACGCATGTACATTCGAACGTCCTCAAAGTCCTTGTCCTTGTCAAATTGCCTCGCAGCTCTCAAAGAAAGCTGAGGAGGTGTCCACTTGCTTCGCCACAGCGGAAGCAGTGGCGTTCTAACAAACTTTTATGAGAGGTGCATTTCGCTCGGCCACTGCTGACCATTCATTTGAACGATTTAAGTTTTCAAAGAAATAAATCCATGACTTAATTATAACTTTGACATCATCATCATTGGCCACATAGCATCTTGGTCAGATGATTGTGGCAGTGCTTGTCTATGCGGTTATTAGTGCCGCAAGCACTTTCTTTTATGGCTAAATAAGCCAATAGCTGCACGACACACATAACTTTGACACATAAAATCAAAATAGTAATCCAAAATATCATCGTTACTCATCGTTAATCACGTACCAACAAACATAAGTGATCAACGGTTAAAATTGACACGTATGTAGTTTTAATCATTTTTTTTATAAAATAATGGTAAAAGGTCATGATGGGACCAACAAATTGAAAGTATATAAGATCAGACTTCCCTTAAGACTCCATATAAGGTTATTTCAATTGACGTTGCCACCTTACAACACCATGACGACCACCAACAAGGAATTAGCCAGCAATATTGGGCCGCGCCGACACGGCCATTCTGCGCTCTACACGTCCTCGTGTAAGTGCACTGTAACAGAAATAATACCAAGGAAAATCTTTTCGTTCGGTCACTTCTGACCATAAAAAAATATCGATTGGTTGATAGTCCCCAACAGTTCCACATTCTGTGGACACACTAGAACAAACAAACGAGTACGTTTCCAGTTGTTCGAAAGAACCGTAAACACACGGTGTTCACTAAGTAGTCAGCAAAAACGTAACTCTAAAGGTCGGACGTAGCGAGATTATCTTTAAAGCCACACAGGCACTCGTCGTCGCTTAACTACTAGTAACACTTGCAACTAACAGTAGTTTTCGCATGGGTACTTGCTGCTGAGCATTGATCCAATGTAACGCACAATATTTACCAGTGCCAGTACGAGCCACACGAGGAATTACGAGGACTTAACTACCAGGCTTAACTTAGTCTGTTCCATAATTGAGCTCGGCTCAATAAGTCTTATTCGTAAATGCATTATTATGTGACGTCATCTCACGGGTATCACAATTGAAATACTTATTTCAGCTAAGAGAAAAATTGTCTCGGATGTATGACTGAATAGCGTCTAAACCAGTTGCTGGTCATAACAGCGATTCTCTCTAAGGAGATCAGCCAGCCGCGCAGGGCACACTATAGCTCACAAGCATTTGGGCAGACACAGATGCACTGTTACTCTCACATTTCGTTGAGACGGTAAACCAATACAACCGGAGAGATATCAAGCGCATGATCAACATTTATAAACTCACTGATGGATAGATGTCTATCACGAACTTATAGATTTCGGGCTACTTTTGGGAGTTTTTCTCCCCACAAAGTGATTTCCGCCCGACCCGGGGATCGAACCCGAAACTGGACAGCAGTCGTGCTGTGCGTCTGCCAGACCAATGAGGCCAATGCGAACTCAACTTGAGAACCACATGGAAAATAAAACAGATCACCTGATCGCCTGAATGCATGATATACCAGGCATACTATCCACTCGCTCTCATCATGCGAGCAATGTCGTGCGATGTGTTGACCGTCGGCACTCCGTACAGCATGCAGGAATAAAGCAAGCGCAAGAAGTGTGAAACTGCAGCACATACGTCGTCAAATTATGTGCTTCTCACGTAGTTAATCTCATTGTGTTTTTAGGTTTCAGTTTGTCTCCGATATCTGTAGACAGAAGGTTAAAGAAGTAGGCTTTGGGCTAGATTCAGACATCTGAGTACTTAAACATTAATTGACGAACTCTCATGCATTATTAGTAAGGATTATAAGTGAACATAATCATTTTAATAAGAAAGCGAAAACTAAGCTGTCATTGTTAGTCAGGCTTCCAGATTGTTAAGAATCATTGCCATTTACTAGGAGTAGTCATTTCAATTAATGCCTTCCTCTAAACAAATCTTACATTAATGCTGTCTTCCATGCCTCAGCTATCAGTCCTCCAAACCTTACAGGGACTTTCCCGGGAGGCATCAGAGCAAGAGTATTACAAATATGAAACAGCTCTATACTCAATACTCAATTCTTTAATGCACACCATAATGTTTACAGTTGTTGTTCTATAGGTAATTTATGTCACAATTATGGACCCTGTCGGGCACAGCACATACAATGGTAGGAGAGAGGAGGAAGCGCACTGACTGTTTAATGCTAGGTCTATTCCCGGTCGCCGCGATGCCAATGCAAAGGCCTTACAGGGGTATATTCCGAGTCACTCCTTAATTAAACGTAGGTACAGCAAAACATAATGTTAAGTAGATTTATAAGGTTAAATGTTAATAAAGTAAAAACTCGTAACAATTAGTAGTTGGTAATGTACTGGACGTGAGACCTATAAATTTGCTAGAAAATTAAGCTCCCAATTTCAATATTCCAGAACTCGCGCAACTTAGTGCACACTTCTGCTAAGGCCATTGACATTTTCCTTTGTCAACTATAAAGTAATCTGTGGCTAAACGGTGAAGAACCAGTAAGGCTAAATTGTGAGCTTCCTAGCAAGCGATGTCGTAAGAACAAACTTGTTTAGTGATTGTGAGTGTGTGAGTGTGTGACTGTGAGTGTACGATTGTGACTGTGTACTGAGAAGGTATAGGTAATTAATTCTACACCACAATCTGAAGTCTGACGCACAATTTGAGGTATACTCAGTCAGTGTACGTTATAAATAATAGGTAAGTAATTGCTCAAAACTGGTAAGCAATTGGTTAAAACAACGTAGTTATACCATGGTAGCAGCAAACTGATATTTCTGTATTTAGTAGAAAGTGTCATAAATGGGGTAGTATATGAAGCAAATTCATTGAGCTCTGTTTAGTCTAGCTTGCATGCAAAGACATTTAGTTAAATGTGATAAGCCAAAACATTTCAAAAGCAGATAGAAGATGTATCTCTTTGCTTCTACTATTTAGCCATCATTATTGCAGTTTCCACTGTCATGCAAACACTTTCGCAAACTTCAAAACATAGGTTTTGTATTAAGAACTAAAATTAATCGAATATTTCTGGCGCATTTCGAGAATCGAACCCGAGTCGTCGCGCACTGCAAGCCAATAAGAGGATTTACTATAGTTGCGTATGACTGAATTTCTTAACTATTTATAACAGATAAGATACATAAGAACTGGATTGATCTCACCAAGCATTATCACTCCATGCTTCTTGTAATATCTCTGCAAACAGCGCTAGGCCTTAGCGTTTTATAATCAGCAGGGAGTCACATTATGTGACACCACAGCGAGACAAGAGTAGAGGTTCCTTCCACACGAAAAGCACGAGCGACCTCGCGATATCTTGATGAGCTGCTTCACTCGACAGACAGGATACATGTTTCCAGCTCACGTATTAGATACTATTCTCGCCATAAGACAAATTAACCACATGAAAGATAAAACACAATATCTGGATAACAACTTTGATATGTCACCATGGAAACCGGTGATGTTTTTTTTTTTGTAGCTACAACCGGCCTTTTTATATAAGTAGAAATTATTTCCCATTATTTCTTAAAATGTATCCAAGAATAATGAAAACAACACCCATACTCTTCTTTCAACAAAATTTTAGTACAGCAAATCATGCATCGCACAGAATATTCAATTTGTTTTAACAGTTGGCAGTTTTAGGGCTTTTTGTTGAAGTCATTTTCTAAAAGCGTGGTAAAAGGTAGCGACACGATACAACGCTTCTTCTTTCCTTCTCAACGCCAGACATACTTATACCTCGTATTATGATAAGTTGAAAAGTTTCAGCCCTATCTGCAAAATTCATAATCCAAAACTGTCCAAATCATAAAATATTGGTCATAAATTTATTATCTGCAATTTGTAAAACTTCAACACGGCTTTTCAGAGCCACTGTCTTCGAGCTTCAGTGCTTTACTCATCCTGAAAAAGAAATCCAAGAGTTTCACTCTAAAACACAAATCTGCTGCTGTAAGGAATCTTCGTAAGATCGAACTGAGGCAGTTCCAGCTGGTGGGCTATCTTCAGTATCTCCAGTATTCGATCGCTTTTTGTTTTACAAACAAGACACAGCAGCTGTCACTTTTCCTCTTGCAATTTCTAGTCAAGACTTCGACCAGTTCTTTGCCATAATGTTGATGTTGTGGCTTCCAATGTGCTGTCGGTTATATCGTGGTTGTGTCACAGTACATAGGGATCATTCATAGAATCGCAACGGTATCGGAACTATAACTATAGTATAGTTCATACTTTTTCTTCAGAATACTCTCGAGCGTAAGAATAAAACTTATTTACGGTTGAGATGTAATTTCAATAACAGAACAAATAATTACTCAATTTAGACGGCAAACGAAACGGTAAAGAACGCGTGGCTATCCCACTTCTGATCTTAAAAGACAGATCAGAAGGGGTAGACAAACATTAAAAACACATAATTCATAGACATACAACCGTGCAAGTTTTATTGCTTACGAACATTACTTTTATAAATGATTTAACGATATCAAAACGAAGTTATTAAAAATACAGCATTCAAGATAATTTGGAAATCATGTCAATTCTGAAGGTCTGTCATCGCAGTCGACGTCTTAACTTCTTCTTCTTGCCAGCCTGCTCGGTGCAGGATGGGCGCAAGGAGGATTGACATCTAAAAATATAATAAATAATTAAACATGGATTAGATAAAAAGTACATATTTAGTATCTTCCCGTCTTACCCTTATGGATCTCTATTTACATTAGGTCTTATGATTTAGAGTAGAATGATGATTACAGGCTAATTGACGTAGTACGACTTATACGTATGCACGTAAAACAAACATTTCAGTAAAAGAATGATTGTACTAAAATATTATTTTTTGAGTGACTGATACAGAAAGCTTACTTAAGAATAATCATAAATGTGACAAAAGGTTTGCATTTACTACATTTTGCCACTTTTTCCCACAGAGGAACAAATGCAAAGTGGCGTAGAAGAAGACACAGGAGCGGGTGGCGCGGCCGGCGTCATGTGGGGACAGCCGCATTCCCGACAGCCGCACTCTAAACTATTCCCTAGGAAACACGTAAGTAAAAGCTAACTCAATTGTACTATCAGTTATTAAAGAGAAGTGTATTCTGTTATTTTCACTAGCTTGCAGATAAAAAGTAATTTCTTCAAAGTATTCTGAAAATCAGATCTTTTGAAAATCAAGTTTACAAAGGACAGAAAGCTCCAAAAAGCTTGTCCTGCCCCACTTCTTATGTTTTGAGAAGAGGAAATAATGGAAAAAGTCCCTAGCAGATGCAGCAAGGAAGTCCAATAATGCATTTGTATATTACAATCGTCATGGAAAATTTTCACACTTCCAGTTTTCAGGCTACTCCAAATAAAACCGGTATATATTTAACGAAACCATCAAAAAACACTGGTACTCAGCTACAATCGGTTAGACTGGAAGCCGACGCCAACATAGTGGAAAAAAGGCTCGGAGGATGATGATGATTTAGCGAAACCATCAAATTGTAACAAAAATATGTTATTTTTCCCAGCGTTCATCCCCCCCGACTCAACCAGCAGCCGCCGGGCCAGTGCCCCCGCAGCCGATGTGGGTGGGCTGGGCCAACACGGGCACCGGGTTCGTGCCGCAGCCACTCAACCCTCAACACTTCCCGCAGCCACAGTTCACGCCACAACAGCCCGCTATGAACCCCTTCCATATGATTAGGACTGCTTTCCCAGCTATGGTAAGTTTACTGTAAATGGACAACTGAACTTCTGTTAAATAATATGTAAAGAACTGTACTAGTGTAGCAATAAAAGTGCATGAGTTGACATGATGCATAAAAACATAACCAAGAACAAGTTCAGAGTCGGTAAAATGAAGATGATTTTCCATCTCTTCCTAAAAAATATAATCTACCTACGTTTTCTTAAATCTCCTCCTAAATTCCAGACGGACGTACCAAACATCAGACTATCAACTCTAAGCGTGGAGCGAGTATGCAGCATGGTTCGCGAAGCCCTGGGCGCCGGCGGGCAGGCGGCCGCCGAAGCTCTGCAGCGGCACAACGTCTGCGGGCTCGTGCTGGCTGTCTGCAAGCTGCAAGACTTGGAACCGGTCAGTAGTGTTATGTACCTTATTTGTAGGAAGATTAGGTCGTTTGTTGAATGTTTGCGAAGTAATGTCTGCGGCCTCGTGCTCGCTGTCTGCAGGACTTGGATCCGGTCAGTAGGATTTTGTACCTTATTTATACGGACATATTGTCTGTGTTTCTGTATGACCAGAGAGTTTTACATACAGCTATAACAGTATTTTTTTAAATAAAGTTAGGTAGAACCTTTGTGGTTACAACATGTGCCTATAAAAATCAAATAATCTTATTGCTCACTTATAATACAGAATACGCTATTAGATTATTTACTACCTCAATATGTACCAGTACATACCCAATTATTTTTTTGCTTGCCACATAATTTTCTTCTCCTTAATCTTATTTTTATTATTGTTTTAACAGGTTTTAGAGTTGCCGTTCGGTGACTGGGAACTGTTCAAGCTACTTATAGTGAATCTCCGAGAACTGGAAGCTAATATGCCGTCTACTGTTCCCGCGGTTGCAGGTAAGTTTTGTGGTTTTGTATATCTCAATCTCGAATTAATTATATCAAAAAAAAAAACATTATACATAAATTCGTGTTTTTTTGCAGTGATGTCAGAAAAATCTGCTGAAGTAGAAATCGACTCGACAGCCAAACCAAGACACACATTGGAAACACAACGCAGCCGACCTTCAAATGTTGAGAAACAGGTAAATTTACTATTTAAGTTTGTTCATACTAATGCTACGTAAATATTGCCATATTAGCTTGAGATAAAGAACTGAAAAGGTCATTTTTGTGGGCAGTCGTGTTAAAAATAATATGTACACAAGAAATATTTAAAAAGTGATTGTAACATGTTCCAATTGAAATGCCCAACTCGTTTTTCCTAATAAGAAAAAAACGCTCCTACGTGCCTTCTCAGCTATCAAAACATTAATGCAACGTATGTTTTACAGCCATACACGGAATATCAGGTGATTATAAGTATCATTAACACAAATACGTAGACTTCATTTAGAGCACAACCATTGAAACATCTTGTTTACCTCCTGTTGGATTAACTTCACTCATTGGTGGATATTTTGTAGTTCTGTCTATGTTTTAGTACCTGTATAGGGTGACTATCATTAGTGACCGATATAGGAACACGTGATTCTACTCAATAAAAGCAACTTTTTACGCAAATATTTTCTTTTAGGCTCATTGGTTTCGTCACAATAACTTGACAGCTGTTTCAAACTTTGAGCTTTCAAAGCCCGAATTTTCAGATATCTGTTTTACTGTTGCGATTAAACTAATGAGGGTCTTCTCAATTTTTTCTGCCACAGGGTGGCGCCACGTATGCGTCTGGTCCAAACAGCTGTCAAATAGTATGGAATTGTAGGGTCCGAACTTATTGTTTATTGAAATTCTGTTATATTGGAAGTGTTATTGATTTTATTATGGACTACGGTCAGAATAAGGTTTCCGAACTAAAAATTGAGCTAAGAGAGAGGGTGCAAAAGTCACTGGTACTAAGGAAAAGCTTGTTGAAAAATTTGTTAACACAATATGATTTAGTTTTTTTTATTTACTCAACCGCAACCGCAACCGCAATAGTAAAACAATAATGCAGTGCTTTAATTATAAAATAAAAAAAACACTAAAATCGTTCACTATTCATAGTAAATATAAGCACTTTGACAGTTACCTGGACCTGACGACTCGGTGCTGCCACCTCGTGGACGCCATTTTAGAAAACCCTCATTAACATAGAAAAAGTTTCTTTGGAAAAGTACTGGTAATCATGAGTCAAATCACTTGTTTAAACATTCGGTCACTAATTACCAGTGACCCTATATATTGTCACTATGATCGTAGAAATAGCCATGGGCGTAGCCAGCTTTGGGCTCAGGGTGGGGCAGCAGTCAACCTATCCCCGGGGGAGGGCGGGGGCCCTCCGATTTTTTGTATCTTGAGCCGTTAATCTCTTAATTTGAGAGGTTTATATTTTCAGGTACAGAAAATAAACAATCACACACAGGACAAAAGCCAAAAATAAGGGCATGTAGTTTCTGAATACGCGAGCGAAGCGAGCGCGAAATTTTTATCGGACTTAAACCAAATATTACGTAAAATTTAGCCCAAACGTACTTAACTTTTTGTTTGTTGAGAAATGCAAAAATAAGGACATAGTTTTTGAATACGCAAGCGAAGCGAGCGCGAAATTTTTATCAGACTTAAACCAAATATTACGTAAAGTTTAGCCCAAATATACTTAACTTTTTATTCGTTGGCAAATGCAAAAATAAGGGCATATAGTTTCTGAATACGCGAGCGAAGCGAGCGCGAAATTTTTATCGGACTTAAACCAAATATTACGTAAAATTTAGCCCAAACGTACTTAACTTTTTGTTTGTTGACAAATGCAAAAATGAGGGCATATAGTTTCTGAATACGCGAGCGGAGCGAGCGTGAAATTTTTATCGGACTTAAATAATATATTACGTAAAATTTAGCCCAAACGTACTTAACTTTTTGTTTGTTGACAAATGCAAAAATGAGGGCATATAGTTTCTGAATACGCGAGCGGAGCGAGCGTGAAATTTTTATCGGACTTAAATAATATATTACGTAAAATTTAGCCCAAACGTACTTAACTTTTTGTTTCTTGACAAATACAAAAATAACACAGTTTTTGAAAACGCGAGCGAAGCGAGCGCGAAATTTTAATTATTTTTTAAGACTTATATTTTCAGGTACAGAAAATAAACAATCACACACAGGACAAAAGCCAAAAGTAAGGGCATATAGTTTCTGAATACGCGAGCGAAGCGAGCGCGAAATTTTTATTGGACTTAAACCAAAAACTACGTAAAATGTCGCCCAAATATACATTTTCATGAATGGGGAGACTAGGTACGAC
Organism: Helicoverpa zea; assembly: GCF_022581195.2. NCBI lineage: Eukaryota > Metazoa > Arthropoda > Insecta > Lepidoptera > Noctuidae > Helicoverpa > Helicoverpa zea. The sequence goes on from NC_061457.1 coordinate 8,229,477, forward strand.
ACACCCAATTTACGTCCATACGAAAACCCCCTCGCTCGAGTTAGTAAAAAAAACATTGTTTAATCAGACACCATAGAGGTCAGAGCCAGGGCCCAGGGTGGGGCAAGTGCCCCAGCTTGCCCCAGTGTGGCTACGCCCATGGAAATAGCAACTGGTATTGTATTCGAGTTGACATTCCTCCGGTTTTGGCTCCGACGTCAAATCAATGAGTGTTAGCTGAATTGTACACGGTGATTGGGAATGTCTAGTCAATAACATTATGTAATTTATTATTTTTGTATGTTTGCACTCCACGACGATTGCGTTTGGTAGAACATTTATAATTATATTTTTTGCACTGTTCTAATTTGCCAAATATGTTCAGTATTTATATACGAAATAGATTATTTATGATAACTTTTCTTATACCTACCTCTACTATTCTGCTTGGGCAAATGTGTTAATATCGGTCAAATAGATGTGATTTTTTTTCGAGAAAATAATTTTTCAACTGTCCGAGTTCCTTTGTGTGTAAAATTAATCTTGAAATAAACGTAAGGAAATTTGATACACCCACCGACAGGGCAGTTCATATCAACTGCTAGTTTTGCTCTCAGATAATGTTATTTTTTGTGCTGCGACACTGTGCAACACAGCAAAGTAATATTATATGAATATATTATGTATTAGATTAGATTTTTGTGTAGAACTTAATTAATTAATATGTTGAAATTACCATATCTGGCGGTAGGTATAGCCATGTATAGCTTTCATGACGTAGTTCCTATTTTTTCCAACTGAACATCTTACTCGCTGACTGACCTGTGATAATTATGATGATGCCGTTTTGGTGCAGGTAACGTTGGAGGAGCAAATGATCTGCGGCGCACTACAGACGCTAAACGAGGAGGCGCTCGAGGACGTGCTGCAGTCGGAGCCCCCCTCCCACCCAGGTGAGCCCCTCCGCACCATCCGCGAGCACCCCCCCGCCTCCCGCCCCGCCACACCCACCCCGCCCGCGTCCCCCGCGCCCGAGCCACGCTGCGACCACGTCGTCGTCAACCTCACCGATGATGTCTTCCTATAAGCCTCTCGCATACTCGCAACGCTTCAATGCTACAAACTCTGTACCGATACCTATCCGTTCCCGAGGCGAACGATTCGACCGGTAGGCGGCGACTATCAAGTATGCGACGAATAATAACACTCAAACCATTTATAACTTTAGTAAAGTTGTAGGAAAAAAGTGCTTTCTTATTCTTAAACGCATACTTGATCCGGTGGCATTTAAATATCAAATAATTATTATTATTTGCAAATGCAACCATTACATAAATGATGTATTTAGAATAGTGTTCTGGCAAAATACTAAGCCTGGACAACACTTGCTTAGCAACATAATATGCTTTCCCTAAAATGGTTCATGCATGATTTGCATTGTTATTGTAAAACTTGAATTTTATTGTATTTGCATATGAGAACTAAAAAAGACATGTTTTGTGATGTGATTTTAGTAATAGAGTGCCTGTAAGCTAATCGAAAATTAAATGTAGTGAAATAAGAAATATGCATCCAAGAAATTTCACTCTATTCTTTAAAAGACATGATGCGTATCTCTTATGAAAAGTATTATTATTCATTAATTTGGAATTTATGTATTAATTTATTTATTTGTTCATAATTTGCTAAGTACCTATCGATGATGTTAGCAAGAATTATACTATTTGTCACTTTTACGCCATACGTTTACGACGACCATCATTTGTAAACGAACATTGTTAAAATATGAGTTTGATCCTAAAATATTGTTTTGTATGACATAACGTAGTAATTTGAATATAAACTATATAAATATGAACTAAAACTAGACAAATAGTGTAGTGATGAATGGTGCTCAGGTGCTACTCTGTTAGTTGAAATTGGCTAATGATTAATTCTGCATTCCAATATATAATGCCATTTTATGTTAGCAATGTAGGCTGTGCCTTTCTAAACATTCATTGTAATATATTCCATACTTATAAGCAACACACGCATATTTTAGAATCAAGTGACCACAATAATTGTTTGATTTTAAAATATGTTTAATTAATTTAAACATATCTTGTGCCATCTACATTCACTTATGGACTTAATATTTGATATCCCGAGTTTTTTCAATATCTCTGAATTTTATAGTAATTTTATATTGGTGGGTTACTTACACTCAATAAACATATTAATGCTTTTATTGTACTCGGTATTAATGTGAAATCTGGATTGTTATTGAAACATTTCTTTAAGATTATTGTTGTCATTTGTAACATATCTTTAGCCTAAGAGTCTTTAGCCTACTACTAGTAGTTAGGATTTTGAGCATTCTAATAATTCATTGTTATAGGATGTTTGGATTGTGATATTAAAATTGGGTCACAAACGATCCTTTTAGATACTGTACTACTATAGACTTGTTGTGTCATTCCTTTTCCTATTAGGCGAAAATTTTCACTATTTACGGTGTAATAAATATACAATAGTTACAGACCGTAGTTTGATTTCGGCCCCTCGTCACTTTCTAGGCACCACAGCGAGCGACTCGCGTCGGACCGCAGCGGGTCCGCGTCATGTGCAGGTATTCAATCTAGCATAAAACGTCGGTATTCCCGTCCTCTACCTGCGTCCCTAACGCCCTTCTCCTGCACCTAGCTGTGTTTTATAATTGTTGTTTGCTCCGGCTTAATACATGAAGGTTTTTCTTCCAGACGAGGAGAGCACTCTACAGCTGCGGCTGCCGGCGTCGCAGTGCGGCACGCCGGCCGGCAGCCCGCGGGCGCTGCGCCGCGACCCCTCCATCCTCAAGGGCGGCAGCTTCCGGCGCCGCCCGCCCGGCGACCCGCCCGCCGTCACCTTCAACGTCGAGAACGAGGACAACTCCGACGACGACGGACAGATCACGTTCAGCGCGCGGCCGCGCCACAGCACGCGCGTGCAGGACGTGCCGCGCCGCGCCGCCGCCCCGCCCCGCTCGCGCCCCTCCTCGCTGCTGGTGGCCGACGACGCGCCCGCCGCGCCGCCGCCGCGCTCGCTCTCCGTGGAGGACTCCACGCGCACCGGCTCGCCCATCCTCGACCTCAAGCTGCGCGGCCTGCGCCGCACCGCCGAGATGCTGCGCAAAGTCAGCTCCGCCGAGCGCCTCACCCGCCTCCGCGACAAGATCATGTCTCGCGGCGGCGGCTCGCGCGACCGCAGCCCGCCGCGTGACGAGGTCAGCGACGACGAGTCCGCACCGCTCGTGTCGCCCCCGGGCGGCCCGGCCCCCGTGGCCGTGCCGGCTGTCGCTTCGCCCGGACCCCCGTCTGAGGCGTCCACGTTGGCGGGCGCGGCAGGGAGTGGCAGCGCAGAGCTGTCTCCGCGCTCCGACTTGACGGAGCTAGAGTCGCCGCGGGACGTGGGCGCCGCGTTCGACCTGCTGCCGGGCGACAAGGGGGCGGGCAGCGAGGCGCGGGGCGGGCGGCTGCGGCGCGCGGACAGCAGCAGCTCGCTGGGCAACATGGTGGAGCCCTACAACCTGCGGCTGCTGGCGCACGGCACGGTGGACAGCGCGCGGGCGCTGTGGCGGCAGGACGCGCTGGACGCGGGCCCGCCCTGGCCCTGGGACGAGCCCGACTCGGCCGTGTGACGCGACGTGCCCGTGCCCGGAGCTCAGTCGTCCTCTCGCGCCCGCCTCGCGCGCCGGCTCCGCGTTCGAGACGATCAGGGTGTGATAATGTTTAGTCGCAAATCGCCGAGTCTTTATTTCAATTTGAAAGCTGTATTTTATCAATCTCGGCTTAATTTAATCGTAGCTAGAAATAAATTGGCAAGACGATGGGTAAGAAATTGAGAAAAAATAATTATTTCCCGAATGTTATTATTATTTATGATGGCTGTAGCAGAAATAGAAAAACCTAGTACTTACCCTATACCTTAGCAAAATGAAGACAATTTTCACTTTGACAGAATAAAATTGCATTTATATAATTATTGACCCAGTATTGTGATAATATTATTACCTTAAGTGTATTTGTATTATTTGTTCCTAATGTACGATTTGTAGTTATTTTTCATACGTCATCACAGTGATTTCTGTTATCCACGTCTGCAGAATGTTAAATAAAACAAAGATTCGCTATTGAAGTTATTTACCTTTTACATCTATTTTCACTTTTACAGAACAAAAAACACTTGAGTATGTCACATTTATAATACTTTATTTGTTTACAATATCTGATATTGTGGCAAGTTATCACTTCATAAATTTACAATCGTATGTAATTGTTGCTCCCTTATATTTGCATAATTTATCAAGTTACAAAGTTTGATTACAACACAGAGAGCATAATTTCTCATATTGTAAACGTGCCAAAACGAATTGAATACAACATGATTAATTCGAATATCAATTAATAAATAATGTAGTAACTACGTTAACGAATTATGTGTTTAAGAGATCACAAACTAGGTATATATTCCAGCATAGCTAGTATCTACAGTTGCCAAGATTAATATATACAATAATATACATAATTAAACTTACAAACAAACGGAAGCGCAAAAAAAGATGCTAACTGAATATTAAAATCTCGGAAATAGCCTCGATAAATATGTATATGCACATCAATAAAATTATATCATAAGTTAAATCACTGGACTGTGTATGTTCATAGATGAACTTCCGGAAGTCGAATAACGAATTTTAAGAAACAATACTATAGTTCGGCCATTCAGAGAATGCGTTCCTGACACGTCGCGATTGAACTGACGACGTAACTTTGCAATGGCGTTGCAGTTACGATAAAAATATTTTTGCTGGTTGTTTACCGTTTTAACAATTGAGGAGCATTAAAACAACATTATTATATCAATAATCAATGAATGTTATTACGTCGTCAGTTCAATCGCGACGTGTCAGGAACGCATTCTCTGAATGGCCGAACTATAACACCTAAAAGCTAATATAAAATAAGTAGGAATGTTCGAGATTAAATAAATTAGAGCACCAATAAATTAAAACATTACAACAGGCCAGACATACTTGATTAAATATTTACAATTTGCGTAGTTTTATCAAAAGATATAATAGAAGTTGTGGGTAGCGACTTTCGTTGTAGGCTATTTTTATTTTTTTAAAGCAAGTCTACTGTGAATACACAATTACATTATATCTGAAGTAGGTATGTACCTATGCGACGAAGTTAAATGTCTTCATCCAAAATATATCAGTGATATCCTGGATACAAACAGATATAATATTAATATTTACCTCAAATCAAAGGTAAATTATTATCCTAAATAGTTTTGTTATAAAGAAAAGCAGTTATTTACAATAATTACTATTTTGATTACTATCATCCCTTGACTAAATCGTTAAAAAATCTATGGAACCAACTAGAAAGATTCAATAACATTACATAACAAGATACTCGATCACTGGCGCCGACTAAATGACCTGTATTTTATTGAGATTTATGGTATTGTCGTCGATGGACTTATCGGGCGGCTCCGGAGTGTCGGGTCGCAGCTGCGTCCGGTTGTCGCCGTCGAGCTGTTCCGCCGCGTCCTCTGCGTCGGAGCCGCGCGCGTCGTCGGGCAGGTCGGGAGCGTCGGGCGCGTCGGTGGCGCCGGGCGCGGGCGCCGTGAGCGCGCTCCACCAGCCCGACAGCGCGCCGCGCGCCTGCGACAGCGCGCCGCCCACCGCCCGCGACGTGGTGGCCACCGCCCGCCCCGTGCTCGCCACCGCCGCCGTCACCTTCCTGCCGCCCTCCGTCGTAGACATGGTGCTGCAAACACATACAAAACACCTTACAGCATATTTCAACACATCAATTTTCCAGATAATTTAATCAAGGACTAACTAAATGTATTATTGGACTCAAAGGAAATCAAAATTAGAAGATATCTACTGTAACTTACTGCGCAAATTTTAATTTCATATCAGCAACGGACAGCTGTCCAGAAAATGGGTGCATAGGTATGAGGTTAATAAAAGATTCAATTTCTCCATTATTTGTAGACTGCGACCACTGTTGGTATGCAGGAGTCGACTTAAAAGCTGTCATAAATTGAGAATTGTAGGAATCAATCTCCCGACTGCCTTCTGTAAAGAAATGGATATTGTTTTATTGTTAATTTCAAGTTAACTGGGCATGTATTAAGTCAATCTCTATGAATTTGTATGCCATAGATACCTGGTAACAAAGATGTCCTTAACAAATAAATTAAGTAACTTGCGAATTGTTCTCTTATCCACGCATCTCCTTGTGTAGGACCATGACGTACAACATGATCAGCAAAACGTAGATCTTCTGTGCCAAGGGCTAACTGCCTTCGAAGCATCATGTCAGATGTCTCAATCCTCATTTCATTTAATTCTACCAAAACATCAAACAGTTGCCTTTTCTGTTTGAAGAGCACATTTGATGCACCAACAACAAAACCTTGAACAGCAGGGTCTGACAAAAGATCTAAATACTGCAAAGAAAGATAAGGTAAACAGAGATAACCTTCCTCAAATAATGGTAAAGGAAATCCACATTCAGTTTGATCAATCTGCCCTGTTAGATTGTGCAATCCATCAACACTCATGTCTCTAGCCATGGTTGGGCTCTGTTGTGCTTCTGTTACACTTTTCTGAGGTTTATATTTCTCTCCAATGCTGTGGCACTTCTCTCTAGTCCCTGACACCTCCGATCTGTCAACTACATCACCAAGTAACGTCTCATCGAAACTTTGTCGACTGACTCTGTCTTTTTCTTCCAGAAGGTTCCCAGTCTCTTTAGGGGAGAGCTCTTCAATATGGTGAGAACCATTATGTAAATTGCCCAATGGCTCTTGTGCTATTTCAGCATTACAATCAGGCTCTAACTGTAGTTTGCTATCAATTACTGCTGCTGGGATTGGTGATAGTGGCCTGGAAAGCCTAAAGTAGTAAAAGAACATGTTAACAACAATAAAATTGAAATTGAATTTTAATAAATCTTGATTGTTTAACACAGTGGTTCTTAACCGGTGGTCCGCGGACCACTGGTGGTCCCTGGAGGCATTCCAAGTGGTCCGCGAAGCTTTGCTTCGCGACTTTGCTATCCATCTTACTTGTCCAACAGAAAAAAATGTATGTTTGGGCTACATTTTACGTAATTTTGGTTTTGAGTCTTAAACGATAATTAAAATTTCCCGCTCGCTTCGCTCGCGTATTCAGAAACAACATCCCATTATCCTCGGTTTTTTCTCGTAGGTAAGTACGTCCAAGTCCGAAAAAGATTGCTCAAACTCGGAAAGTTGGAGCACCGAAGAAACAAAGACACATACAGCTGACTGTCGATCCAGTCAAGTCTTTTAATTTGTGTTTAATTCCGCTTTAAATTTGAGAAATTCTCGAACAAACACTACTTTTATGTCCCAAAACTCAAAAATTTTCGCGCTCGCTTCGCTCGCGATGTCTTTATTTACTTTATACTCTTGAATTTTTTATCACATACAGCTACTTTTAATGACCCATTTCTCAAAAAAATTCACGCTCCCTTTGCTCGCGGCTTCTTCACTTCACAGTTGCCTTTTATTATATATGTTTAGGACTTTTAGTGAGCCAAAACTCAAAAATTTTCGGGTTTGCTTCATATTACAGTTGATTTTATTTTTCCAAATTTTTAAGTCTACCCCAGCAAAAAGGTAACGTCGTTGTTAAGTCCTTTTATTAAAGAGAAAGTATCTTCTAGTTTCCATATGAACTTCCTTATTTACGCTACTACTTTAACCCAACAAAAAGTTGCGCCAACACCAACAAAAAGTTATGTACGTTAGAGCTACATTTTAATTAATTTTTGTTTTGAGTTCTAACATATAACAAAAATTTTCACGCTCGCTTCGCTCGCGCAATCAGAAGCTATGTTCCCGTGTTTTTACATTCACCAACTAGCAATAACTTACGTACAATTGGGCTACATTTTACGTCACTATGCTTTGACTTGTTAACTATTAAAAAAAATTCGGGCTCGGCTTCGCTCGCGCAATCTCGTAACTACATATGTCTCTATTTTTCGTATGGGTTTGAATTGCAGTTGGAGGGCGCCATAGAAATCTCGCCCAGGGCGCTGGTAGAGTAAAACCGGAACTGAATACATCATCTGTAAAAATTTCACTCTCTAACTATCACGGTTCATGAGATACGTTCAGGTGACAGACGGAAGGACGCACGGACGGACAGAGGAGTGAAAACAATAGGGTCCCGTTTTACCCTTTGGGTACGGAACCCTAAAAAATGGGGGCGCTACAAAAATATTTATTCTCAAAGTGGGCATTAGACAAAATAAGTTTGGGAACCACTGTTCTAACCTAATGATCCGATTTTGATGCGGTTTTCAATGACGGGTTTGTATTCGATGAGTTCATGTCCTTGGATAGGTGTGATGGCTATAACTTACTGGGGGGCGCCACAATATTAGTGCAAAACAATGTTGCAATATAATCAAAACGTCCGATTACAATTCTGTTTTCATCAGCGATGTGTGAGTGCTTAATACATGTTCCCAAATAATAAAAATTACATCTGTAAGTCACTAGAGGGCGCTACAATATTAGTGCAAAATAATATTGCAATAATGTTATAACTATAGGGCATGCAATTTCGGTAAAACAAAAATTACCGGTAAAAATTCGGTAATAAAAATATTTTTACCGGTAAACCGGTAAAACGGTAATTTTTGTACGGACGGTAACGGTAAAAATGTGTTATTATAACAATAAGATTGGGTAGTCTTAAAGCAAAAACTAAATAAATATGCAAAGTATAAGGTGGTAAACGTTTTTTGTGACGTGGGCCGTAACAAAAAAAAACATGTCAGTACCATCCGTACGCGATGTCGCCTACAAAATGCAAGAGAAACGGCTGCGATGGTACAGACATGTAAAATGGAGTGACACCTGAGGACATCGGCAGTGTGTATGTAATACTCAATCTCAATATACCCGGTCAAAGGCGCAAAGGCAGGCCGAAACCGTGGTGGTTGAGTGTCGTAATGAATGTCATGAAAATCTGCGAACTCGAAGAGGAAACTGTCTATTCAGGAGGATAGAGTGAAGTGGAAGAAAGAAGATACGGAAAGCGGACCCCGTCACAAGACGGGATAAACGCTAAGAATTACCGTAAAAAAATATATTTTTCATTGAAGTGAAAGCCCTTTTTTATGGTAAATCATCAAATGACAGACTCTTTCTGTCTAAAACCCATAGTTTTTTAGTAGACGTTTTATGGACCAGGGTCGCGGTTACTCTTTCGAACAATCCCGCGGCCCCGGCAGACCTTGGCCCTGCTGGGCCCCACTAGGTTTGCTGACATCTCCCTGAGGAGCCCGTGGAACAACGCGCGCCGCTGACACGGGTCTGTTGTCTATGCAGACGGTGGAACGATGAGCCACCCGAACTCACCGCCCACAGACCGACGCCTACGGTGGCCGGGAGTCGTCTCTCGACCCTTGGCGCCCGTGGTGTCTTCCTGGTCCACTACAGCGGCTGGGATGAGAGGTGCTACTCGCAGTCGCTCCGCCGTCTCCTTCTCGAGCATGACTGCTTCGCAGAAGGAGGCGACGGCTTCCCATTCCCTCTAGCTCCGGACCATGGCTTGAACCAGGGAAGGACGCGAAAGGTCGCCGCTGCCTATTGCCTCGACGACAACACCCCCCGTGTTGCCCTTTCACCCAGGCAGTGCACACCTGGACTGTGTGCTCCGCCGTGTCCTCAGAGCTGTCCTGCATGGTGGTGAAGTAAAAGCCCTTGCTCAGTAAGGTCATAGAGTAGGTAAAATAAGCATTAGCTACATTTGTACCTAGTATGAGCTGACAGCTATCAGGAAAAACAGAATAACCGGATGAATACAATTTGTTTAGATTTTATAAATTAAGATGAGAAAGAAGAGTTGTATCTAACCTAGAGATAGTTAACGACACACAAGTTTACTTTCCTAAAAAACAGCAACTTTAACACTCTTACAATACGTAATGTATGCAACATTATATTCAGGCTACATATAACAAAGATTTGACGTTAAATGAACAATTGCTATATTTTATTAAAAAAAAAACGTAAAAACCGGTAAATTACCGGTTTCATATTATTTTTTACCGGTAATTTTAAACTCGCAAAAATGGGCGATTTACCGGTAAAAACGAAACCGGTTAACCGGTATTGCATGCCCTAATTATAACGAATTGTCCGATTTCAATGCGGTTTTCAGCGATGGGTTCGTAGTTGATTGGTGCATGGTTTAAGATAGTCTTACGATATTAACTCACTAGGGGGCGCTGCTGTATTAGTGTGAAACGATTATATTGCAATATTATTAAAACTAAAACGTATCTTTGCGAGATCTTACCTATATATTATATGGACTATAATTCGTATATATGCTCTTTAAAAAGTCTGAAATAAAATTAAGCAAAATTAAAAATTTTGAAAAAACCCACGACGGTAAAAATCTTATTGAAAAATAATAAAATAACTCAAAACCCCCAATTTATACCAACACAATACATAACCGAGGAATAACCGTCGGGGGCTGCCTTTTCTATATGAAATTTCAACAATTAATCATACTCATGAGTGTATTTTATGTCATCGTTAAACATCTCCAATTCTTCAATAATTGTATTCATGACACCAGAAATCCTTTAGCTGGTTGGCAGCCCCCGACGGATATTCCTCGGTTATGTATTATGGTGGTAAAAGTCGGGGGTTTTGAGTTATTTTATTATTTTTCAATAAGATTTTTTATTTTTGTAAACACCAAACATTGCGTTTGTAAATGAAAGATTTAGTCTTTACCCAGTGAACCCCCCCCTTGTCAAAACTATATAAATAAGTCCGTGGGTTTTCAACACTTCTGATTGTTAAAAACAAGCATAGAAATCTGATGGATGCCACTGAAGACATACGTTTAGCTTTGAGTAGTACTGAACCAGAAGTTAATAAAGAGAATGCAGTCACAAAATCTCATTAAATTAAAATCTCTTTTTTGCTAAATAATGTAGAAAAGAGTGCTAATTATAAAGTATGCTTGTATTCTTTATCAAAGTACTCTCAATTTAGGTAAACCAATAGGGTGGTCCCCGACAAGACTAACTTTTGGTAAAATGGTCCCTCATGACTAAAAGGTTAAGAACCACTGGTTAACACATTCAAATTTCTGAGCGATGTAATCACTTACACAACATTGGCAGCACGCACAAGTCCGTTTTCTAAACAGTATGGTAGTAATGACACCAGTGTCAATAGAGCTGTTGACAGTGGCCCAGCTGGTGAACCATAGATAAGAACTTTCCGCCTTAACAACAACAGTTTGAACAGCAACAAAGCTTTATGCCTCCAGTTTTCCACTAATCTCTGCACTGATAAACCTACAAACAAATAAATAATATTATTTATATAAAATTTACCATATACAATAAAAACAAAGACAAGTACCTAATTGTCTTTGCCAGGTATGTATTTCTCATTTTATATGACTCCAAGATAAGATCAATAATCAATAATTATCTAAGTTAAACTAAAGTAGCACAAGAAAACTAAAGTGGTACCAGATGAGTCATAATTGTTATTAGTCATGAAGGACATAGCATCAAAACAATGTAGATATACATTTTTTATACCTTCAACAATTTGATCCATCTGAACAGGGCAACTATTTAAATGAATGTATGCATCTTCTAGCAGTTTCGTTTGTGAGAAATCTCCTTGTAGAAACCAGGCTCGTACCACCAGCTCCAACTTGACAGCCAGCCGACCAAACAGAGGAGCTCTGCACACCACACATACACTCTTCTGCACCGAGCTGCGAGTCATGTCATCAGTCTTTTGCACTACTTGCTGTTCAAACAATATATTGTCCAATTATTTATTAGCTAGATTTATTAATAAGTACAATAAATGATTTAACCTTCTGAAGTTTTATGTTTTTAAGAAAAAGCATACATTTTATTTTATTATAATTTGAAGTGTTTAGCTAACTTTGTTTTCGGCAACTTAACTATTCCCAAGTTGATACCTAACAAAACATAAAAAAATTACCTCTACAGGAATTTGTCTGAAACATGATACTCCATAGACGGTGTGCGCTGGTTCTGTCAGTCCAGGCAAATTGAAGAATATTGTATCAGATAAGTAGTTATGAGAGCCATCTGGTAGTGCCAGCGCTGGCAAATGTCGCCAAGCGGGAGGCAGCTCTGATGGGTGACCAGGCACTAGTTCCGGATAACAATGTTCCACCTAAAAGATACCAGCAATAACAGTTAAATTCTATCTTGAACTGCAGTTGTACATATTTATTTATTCAAGTACGCAATCTGCCACTCTTAATCAAGCATATTTAATTCGATAAACGAATCATATAGCTACCAATGAGTACCCATGCGGCAAGATTTAATTTCGTTTTAAGCAACTAGCATTACAAAAATCTTCTGTATCATCTCGCCAATGGAAAACATGTTATCGATTAATGAAAGTAATGACGCCTACTTACTTGGCAACCTTTCTTGTGATGGAATCCTACCACAATGATGTTGAGCACTGGTTCATTTATGACCGACATGATTATTTTTCTTTTACATTTCAGTTAGATAAAACATTAACTTAATTTTGCTTAATTCCTAGCGATAACTTGCATTTTACATTACGTAGGTATTTGCTCTGCACCCCATAGATTTGACATCCGTACGTGACATTTAGGTTTTGACGTTTTTTTATTGTGATTTGCAATTTTGAAACAGATAAAGTAAAGCACCGATAATCGTGTCTATGCTCCATTTCCATCGTCATAGAAAAATATTGATTCGATTTAGGTGTTAATAATTCAATGTAATAATTACTTATATGTGAAGAATGTGTGAGTGGATAACAATGGGAGGTTTTCTTTTTGAGAATTAAAAAAATAATTCCCAAGAAAGTGCCAGATGGCGTTGTATTGTATTGTACCTACGACGTTAGTGCCAAGTTAAAAAAAAAGCATTGCACCGAAAGCCCTTTGCTTTGAGCCGAGACCCAAGAAACTTTCTGGAAAAATTGTTTTCGAAATCTCCCATTATGCACAATATTATTGTATGTCTAGGGGCCTCCGAAACAATAAATACCTCACCTTAAATGTGCGCCAAGTCTACCATCAAGTGAAACCCCAGAACAATAGTAAAATCTTCCGTTACATGAGACTTATCCAGTGCACTTCATTGATAGTCTGTAGGGCCTTTAGAATATAATAGAATAAAATTTTATTTTTAAAGTAGTACTTCATAGTGAACTAGTTGCTTACGACTAGATTTACAGACATAACCACTCAGTTTTATTTTCGGATCGAATTAATGATTTCGGAATGGGAAAAGTGAATAACTTTGAACGTTATGATTTTTTTTTCTTTCGGCTGTATGAGACCTCCCCGTATCCTTTATTTGCATCAGCTAGAGATGCGACATAGATATCGATAAACTTCACCAAATTAAACAGGTGTAAAAAAAAAACAACATTATGGTCATGGGTTATGGTTGCGAATTTGAAGAAAAAATATACATATTTTAGCCATAACTGCAAAGTTTATTTTTAACCACGAATTACTATTTTATTGTAAAGAATTCAGTTTGTGAATCAGTGTTTTTAAACTTTTGACTGTGTATAAACTGTTACGTTTGTAATATTTAGATTATTTGTGTTTAAATTAGTCGCCATTTTCATACTCGGTGCTGTGAAACTTTTTGATTTGTTTGTTAAAACTTTAATGTCGCATGATAGTGAACACAATAAATTTATAGCGCTTGGATTTTGAAGTGAACTTTTTTACAGTTAATATAACATGGTTGGACATTACTTCGCATCCAAGGTTAGAATCTTCATCTATTCGTTTGTGTTAAGATTTACCTTTACCTACTCATCGTAGGCAGATATATTGTGTGATGATATTAATCTACATGCTGTATTACGTTTCTTGGATGTTTTACTTTGCTGGCATGACAGACTGCATTGGTGCACAATACAAATATCTGTGAATAAATGGTAATCAACCATTATTTTTCTTTCGATGTGTTGTCAGGAGACATTGTGGAACTGTGTAAGAATATTAATCAAAGAATTGGTTTAAAAATAATTTTCCTGTTCTACGTACAAGTATTAACAAGAAAACCTTATTACAAAAATAATGACTTTGAAATGGAAAACACTGTCATTCTTTTATAGATGGGTCATTTTAGGCAACTGTCATGAGCCATACTCTAAACTTACTTTCATTTATTGTTTTTTTACAAGAAATATTAGATGTAAACATTCATACTCCACATAATATAAATTATCTTTGGATATGTTGGGTATTCCTATTGCCAGTAGCAAATATTTTTATCTATTTAACGGTTAATAAGAAATCTAGAACACATCAACAACAATAATCCTTAAAAATTTAATTGTTCATAAATAATATTAATGGCTTTACAAATGCATTAGCAGAATGGTAAAATATGACTGAGCTGTATTTACTTAATTTTATTATATTTGATTCTTAACTCCTTTCCAGTACACTCACCTAGGATAATCATTTTTGATAAGAATTTTTACTCAAAAACTCAGTTTAAAAACAAAATGCAGCTAAAAATCAATGTAAATACAAATGGTAACAATTACTTAATGAATTGAATAATTACACTAACGAGTGGCTTATTTCTTTGATGTGTATTTGTGTTAAAAATCCTGTAAAGATTGTTTACATTTAGTTATGTGGCTACTCAAATGATGTATAAAAATGAACTTCTTAAGGTCAGCTGCTAGAATTCAAAACATACCTTGTGGCACTGCTCATGTCTTTAGAACTCTTTTCACCCTGGCCATCCCGGCAGGCAGACAGACATGACTACACAAACTACACTAGATTTATCTACTACCATTCTGTGCTTCTACCATTGTAGTTTCAATAGTTTTTGGAACTATTATTTAAATATTTCTTTTTCTAATAGCTTTGTTCATCAACTGGCTAAGAGGATTGGACTAGGTTGGCTAACTTGCTTAGAGGTTCGGACTAGGTTGGTGTTATGTAGTATGTTTGATTAAATTAGGTAACTCAACATTTTGACTGCCTGTAATTTACACTCACTTGTAAATTAATCTGGGGCAGTACTTCAAAAGTCTGCAAAATTGAGGTCCAAAAACATATTGCAAATAGAAATGTGTTAATTCTTATCTTTGCAGGAATAAACTCGAATTGATGGTGCAGTTAAAATATTTATTTATTTATTTATTGCAAAAATGTATACAGTTACAGAAATGCATCCTTATCCTAGGTATACATTACCCTGTTAGGGCGCAGCAAATTAACTTAAAACTATCTCAACACAAAATAAGACACCTTATTTACTTGATTGCTTTAATATTACTGGTAGAAATAATATTATTTTAAAAATCACCTCTTCTCTGCCAAGGTCTTAGTGAGTCATAACTGACTGCAAAGTCCTATGTAATATGTTGTGGGTGTATCAATTGTCAAATTTCCCTTCTGCCACATCCACTTTTAGGAATCCCTTAAGATATTTTTTTTGTCAGACAGTTAAGAATACACCACCTTTTTTCACGCTTATCGCGTCTCTTATCGATTACGTAATGTGCAAAAACAAGTTAGGCAGATACGTCAGTTTTAAACTTCCAAAACCATAAAAACGGACGATCGGCGTAGTATGAAAACAAAAGTCGCGCGACCACAAGCATGGTACGTAGTAAAAAAATAAATTACCATGCCATTTTAATAAGTTCAATAAAATATGTAGTACCTAACTGTTTAAAGCCTGTTACAGAATATCTAATAAATCGCACTCGCAGCTACTTCACGCAACAGAAGGACAAAATTAAATCACATTATTTTTATGCTCCCCATTATTATTTCAATCTTTCCATGGCGCGAGCGCATTGCTCAAACTCGTATTCGCCTTTGTCTCTGGATTTTGCAGTCTTCTGTGTGATGACCTTCAAAACATTACCAATGAGTTCTTAGTGCTTTGTTAGTGAGGTGTGCACACACGCGGCCCGGTCCGTCGTACTCCATACCTGCGCTATTCCGTTATTCCCCGTGGGCAGCATTATATTGGCTGCTCTTCATGATCCTTTTATACGCCTTAACTTACGGATTAGTTAGACAGAGAGGTTCGATCTGGTATTTTATATATATGTACCTATATTCGTAAACGGTAGATAGGTGATTTGCCTTCTTGTAATAAAATGGAGTGCTATGAACAAAACAGTGCTCATCCAGTCGCATTGAAGCTGTTGAAAAATATTTGTTAATAGGTACTGAGCGGACTGACATTAGAGGAGTATAAAAATAAATAATACATAATATGGAATTTTACAACACCGGTAGTTTAAGACGTAGGTACAACACAAAGCGTTTGTGACGCATCTTTTTATACGTTGATGAAGCGAGCAATATTCAGATTCTTCCTATTGACACCTCATAGCCCACACGCACTCTGATAAAAAGCAATCTATGCCCATTTGAAGTACGTAGGTACTACCTATATTACTGCAATTTCGTCTGTTCGTGAAGAAGTAACAAACTGTCGTGAAAATTGTCGATAGAAAAACCTAATGATAATTTAAATAGTATACAGGTGATTTTTTTCTACAATTTAGTACCTTAATTAATCATTTCTTGAAATACTTACCTATCTCCTACTTAAAAAATAGAGCATAAGAACCTATTTTTGAGAATACGCGTGGTGTTAAACAAGAGTATTTTTTAATTTTACAGGATTCGAAGGAGTGCTCGTTAGATCCGCAGGCATGACGGAAAAGGTTTTACACCCAAGTGAGTTCCAAATTATTAATAATATTCATGAAATTAAATATTTTGCATATTTCGAGTAGTTAATCCGTACTGAAATTAATACTTAGTGTAATAAAAAAAATTACACTGGCAACAGATTTTTTACGATTTAAATTTTTTTTAAAGATTGTTGTTAAATGTTGAATACAAGGGGTCACGTGACAGTGACGTCACAGACGAGTAGTCACCAGATCAATAAGGACTCGAGGTCATTCCAGTCTGGCACGACAAATACGCCATCTCGCCTTTTACAGATACGATTTGCGGCAGATTCAATTCAATAGGTGCATACCTACCTACCTGTGAATTTACTTGTAATGTGTTACCTTTGCCGGTGTGCCGGCCATACATATACATATTTTGCCAAAGGTACAGAAGGTACTAACCCCCAATATTTTTGGATCATTGCCCACACCTTGGCGTAGAAGTGCTACACAAACACATTTATTTGTGTCTCCAATTGATTTCATTCTCTGAGCAACGCAATTGCAAGGTATCCATTGTTAACACTCTACTCTGTTACACCTATGTACATAATATATAACAGATCAGTGCCACGCCCAGTCCTGCAAATATTCAGCTAATCTCAAGTACCTCATCTGTGCTCCGAACTAGCCAGCTAAGAAAGCCTAACGCGATGCCAAATGCGATCGTAAGGTGTCATTCACCTCTTGTAACTAAGGGACTATGTACCTACCGATATAACTTCTTATAGCGCAGGTACCTACATACGTACTTCATTAAAGTAAGCAAAGGCTATCTTAGAAGTCCACAGATAATAATACCCCTGATGCAAAATAAAATTTATGAAATTACAATTTATAAAATAATAAATGCATCAATGCACGTGTGCAAATAAACAAGAGCGTTTTTCTACACTTATGAAAGGTCATATCGTTTCAAGGTTGAAGACTACAAAGCGATCGGAATCAATAAGTATCAAGTAAAGTAGCGTGTCTCTGGTGAGATCTGTCCGTGTATAGCAGGCAGTTACGTGGTAAGAGGGGAGGTGAGGCGGGGTGTGCGGCCCGAGGTGCATGTGCCTTGCATCGGTTGACGCATCGCGGTTGAATCCCCACATAGGACGCGAGGAAGTATGTAAAAAGGTGTACATAAGACGTGGATCGATGCCGCAGCCGACACCCACCTCCTACTGCACATACTGATGATAAAACTAATGACGTAGGTACTTTGAAAATAGAAATTCATTTGAGGTTGGTAAATGCCTTGTGAGCACAACATAAGTTTAAAGGAATCGGCATTATAAAACTAATAGATTTGAGTAGAGATAAGTAGGTTTTTAATCACCAACAAACAAATCAACACAAACTGTAATAAAAGTAACTTGAAAAATCTTTACAATACCTAGTCTTGCCCACAGCACATGCGCATTTTGTTGACCTTGACGATTTGTGATGAAACGAACAAAGTCGGCAGACAGATGCCAAGTCTAAAATTTATAACTGAATTAATTATTTCCATAGTCTTCCTAAGCTATTATCGAAATTATCTAGTATTTTAAAATATTTTTCGAAGACAGTGCCTTAGATGTTTAAAAAGCTCTCAAATAATGTACAAAGGCACCTATCAAATTAACCGTAAAAGAAAAAACCATAAGAGCAAAGCTGGGCGTAATAGAAATGGCGCTCAAATGACAAATCTATACATATAATAAAATTATAGGAAAGTTAAAACTGTACATTGAATATTTTTTTTTAAGAATACTTGGGGGGTGATCCGTAATCGATTCTGAACCCAAATATGTAGTTTTTAGAATTTTTGTCTGTTTGTCTGTATGTTTGTCCCGGATAAACTCAAAAAGTACTGCATGGATTTAAATCAAATTTTGCATGACTATTACCTGGGGGCCGGTTTAACACATAGGCTATGTATTATCACGCTATCACCTAAGGGGGTTGAGCAATGAACGATTAAATAAACAAAATTGGAAATTCTATATTGCCCACACAGACGAAGTCGCGGGCAACAGCTAGTGGATTATAAAACTATGCTGTATGTAATGGTTGGGCGAAATTAGCGAAATGGCGTCTGCGTTGTTGCCACGTTTACCTTTGCGCGTTACGATTAATTCGCGCTATGAATGTGGCGCTGAGTTGCACCAGCCAAACCTATTCAATCCATTCTAATTTAAATCTCATGTTGTTAACTCGCTCACGCCAATACCCGTACGTAACGCATGAAAAGGACTGAATAGATTTATGCCGACTGCGACCAGCACTATAGAATTATGTTTTGAACGTCATTGCTTCACAGAGGTACCGACCTACTCGTTGTTTCGGAATACTACTACACCAGTGGTTTATTTTAAATCATTACAAAAAAACTATTTATAATCATGACCCGTTTTCGAGGGAGTGAAAGTTGAAACATTTTAGCAAATCTCAAAACTAATACTCTTAGTCACGTTTGGCAGATTTGTAGTTTTCTCTCTTTATCCGTAGGATCTCAATTTGCGTTATGTAAGTGACAGGAATCGCATTGAAGGTCTTCTCGGATTTCCTTCTTTAGCTGGCTAGAACATGACCATGATGATAAAGTGGTAACTCGTAATAGGGCCACTGAACTGGGCGCTGCTACGAGTGAAACCCGGTCCGCTTGAGGTCAACGAACTGTTCATTTTGCTGCATCCGTTGCAAATACTGCGCGGCGGCGCATCGATGCCGCCACCAATTCTGTCGACTGAATACACCACTTTTTCATTTAACTAAGTAAAAAGTGGTCTGGATTTCAAAGAAACTACAACTGAGGTTGGCTTGCCAATAGAAAGTTGTACGCGCGTTATAACCACTGCGTTCTCTTGTTATGAATGTTATGATTACTGTTGTTATTGCTAGCTGATATTATAATTTACTGTGCGAAAAACAGTGCTGTGTCGCATACTCATATTGTTAATGGGCATTTTGCTGGTAGGTATTATGTGCTTAACGTCATGTGAATACGATGGACGATGCTTATGTATGATGTTATTAATGTCAGTATATAAAATTATGTCATCATTTTACAATAAAATTATAGGTACCTAATCAAAATGATTTAATTAATTAATTAATATTTCTCCTCTTTAAAATAAGATTTAAAATTAATTTTGCGACACAGTAGTTATTATTATTACAATTGGGAGATTTCGAACTTTAACAATCGCGAGGTGCATAGGTCCGAAAACAAAATTCACGACATTTGGCCATGAACACAAAATATCGATCGCATGACCGATAGCTGTTGGCAATCAGCCCCTTGTTAAAGCCCGACCCCAACTCAACATTCACTGTATTTTTTTATATTAACGTAAAAATAACTACAGTACAGGGTTTCCTCGCGATTACTGCCTCTTCATAAAATAAACATTTAGTAATAAAATGCGATTGGTCTGATTTATCGATCTCTGCTCAATAAAACATTTTTGCAAGAGGACAGGTGCTTACATGTCACTTGAAGCTGAATGACCCTTAATTATTACTTTTTTTAATACCAGTGAACGTTTATACCTGTTTTTTTGGAGCAATCAAACTTAGAATTTTCTTTTGAAAGTATTGGTCGGGCTTCTGTCTGGAGTTGTAAGCCGGGCAAATGGCAACCGTGTTATTCGGGGCGGGTCGGGTTGCGCGGCGGCGGTAATGGGCTACGTACGCGTCGCCTTTCGCCCACGGGAACTGGTTTCACGCAGCGCTTGTCAACTTGTGGACTCTTTGATTCGATTCAATTTTATTTCATTACCACCTATTTCATATAATTTATTTTGTTCTGTTTAAAAATAAATATTTTATACGTAATCATGCTTTTTCAACGTCGTGATTCGTCTCCAATTTAGTGACGTTTCTAATATTAGAAGGAGGAAAAAAATATTTAGTGTCGACATAGGCGGAAGGGAGAAACTGGGTGTTTAGGGGGCGCCCGTTGTGGGAGGGATTTATATGTATAGTGCGCGATCACGTGTACATTTTGCAGCCTGTATTGATCCTGTCGTCTTTTTCTTGTTGTTAAACATGATTACATCGCGCAGCGAAACTTAGTAATCCTACTAATTTTCTAGCACTTTGTATTACCTACAGCAGATACACTGCAGTAAAATAGTATGTATTTTTTATGGACCAGTTTAGTTATCAAATGTACTAAGAATATAGATAGTTAGGCAAGATTAGGACAACTTCTGCTTCTAAATATTATTGGTACCGGAACTGTGAAGGCGTTGGTCATGGAAATCTAGACTCTTTAGTCGAGTTGTAGCAGATATTTAGTATGTGCTGACTCTATTTCGGTGTTTGAGGCGCACTCGGCGGCTAATCGGCGCGTCACGTGACGTGCGCCGGAAGGACGGGGGGTGCGGGTTGGCACCGCGGGCCGCGGGCAGGGGAGTCGGAATGCAGTCACCACCGCTCGATGCACACCCAGCATAGCTGCTCGATTGATCGTCAAGTCAAGCTCTTGCTCCACTTTACACACGCACTGGCCAAATGAATTTTACCCAGCCTAACGTAATTCGCCGCTTTTCTAACATAGGTACCCCGTATAAATTTGTACTTTTCTATGAGGATCCTACGTATTTAATGAGCGCTATAAATTAACTATGATAAACATGATACATAGATATAACAAGGTAATAAACCACAGTTACAGTTGAATGTGCTATCCTATCCCAATGACTATTGATTGACAATTAACTCTAGGTACACATTTATTTGTTTACCAAACTACTGCTGTTATGAAATACAATGAAGTATTTACTGTGATAAGGTCATCAGTCATGATGCTCATCACATTGGTGTGAAGTGAATATCTTGTATAAGAAAGTATTGTTAACATAATCTGGATTAATTTCGTCATGATAAAAAAAAACACACTTTCATGAATTGTAACGAATATGAGTGTAAGGCACAACACATAAATCATATTATGTGGGAAAATGTCTGTTGAAAACTGTAAAGCACACTATGGCGGTGACTTTCTTCCTTATATCTTATCATGGTTAAAAAAAACTGCTTGTTATAGTATTTCTGTATACTAGGTTTTATGAACATAATAATTATGACGCTGAGAGTTAATGTTTTGATAAAGTTGTAAAGGTGCTTAATTTTCTTTAGTTGGTGTCGTATATTATTTGAATAAGTAAATATTATAGTATTTGATCTCGTTTAGCTTGGGATGAAATAGTGTAGTACAAAGCAGTAATTGCAGCGTGCGGATTGCAGGCGATTGCCCCTCGCCCCGCCACGCAGCCCCGCGCTCGAACACCGTAAGTAAACAGTCTGGTGTTTATCCGCGTCTCGCTCGCACCGACCGCGTCGCGTCGCGCCTCTGAGGTGCACTCGGTGTTCCTATTATTTTCGTGACGGGTATTGCGCCGAAGCCGATTCCCGCATCCTCGCCCCCGAGACGCGAGGTCCGGTCTCGCGGCGGAGGCGGCGGCGACGGCCGTTCGCATCGCGCGCCAGTCCACGCCCGAGGCCGACTGTCGCATTGGTCCGTGCCTACAAAACGTTTGGTGTTTGTCGTCGATGTGTTGAAATTGAAAATGCGGCACGTTCCGAGTGCGTATCACGGAGGGTGAAGAGCGCCCGGCCGCGGTTTGAATTTCGTCGGTATCGTGTCGTGTTTGGTGACAGTGAGTGGATTGTGTATTGGCTTGCCGATGATACACGTGAATGTGGATGGAGTTCGGAGTGGTGTTGGAAGATGCATTTCAAAGAGTCGTTCGCGATGAGCGATCGACCGAACGAGCGTGGCCGGCGCAACTCCCGCTGCAAGGGTGGGTGTCTGCTTGCAATGACGGCTCAGAGTCGTCTGCGCTCGTGAATCACAACACACCATAACATTACACATAACGTGTGGACTGCCGCCTGTCCCTACAAACTCTTCCTGAGAGATTAAGAAGACACTCACGTAGTTGTCACAACCCCTATGGATTGTACAATTTTTAGCTGAATTTTGTAGACGTGAAGGCTAATGTTTAGAACATTCGTTGTTGATGTGTTTATACTTTTGATAAATTAAATGACAGGATTGGAACACAGTCACGTTTTGTGCATTCTTGTCGATATTACTTACATATTAAAATGATACAGTCACTTCTGTTCTAGCGACATTACATACATTACATTACAAATGAAAAGGGGTGTTATAATCGATGAGGAATTCTGGTTGGAAACAATTTCAATTATCGGTCGTCTCTGCTGTTGACATCAATAAGCGATCAGCTGTAGCGTCTTTCTGAATTCTAGTGCATTTGACACACTCTCTAATTTTCTATTTATACTCAAAATGTCTCTGATTTTCACATTATTGTTGAAATCAATGTGAATATAATTATTGTAACAGTGATTCATACAATAGTTATGGTGCTTTTCGTCTTACTTTATCGTGTCAATAGAAATGCTTATAAGTTTTGCCCAATGTTTAGCTCCTTCTGATTGCATTTATTTATGGTCATTTATTAACAAGGGCACGTGGAGCACTTACCTACTTGTTAGATCAGGAGCATCGTTCTTTTGACACATCGAAACACCTACGATTTACAAGTCATCAGCTTAGTTTAAGACGTCTATTGGTACAATTATCACATTTCTTTTGCATACATAATTCAATTTGTAACTGTATGTTATGGATGATGTTGATGCTGTATGCTTATTTATGACGGATAGGACTAGGAAACCATGTAGCAGAAGGTGGTAAAGCTTTGTTTATAGATTCGGAGAACATTACTTGGAACAGCCGCAATGGTCGATTAGCCAAGGTTAAGCTAAGTTCACGCTGTCTTGAGCCAGACTGTGATTCGCAGATTCGATAGTAGTTAAAAATATTTGAAAGGTCATCGATATAGAAATCTAGTCAGAAGCCAGAAACTATCAAGAAATATCGTGTATTCAGTTAGTCGGTTCAAAATAAAATACTGGTAAAACTCATTGCTAGAATGTTTAAATTAGAAGACGATGCTAAACATTGATTGGAATTATCTACATAATAAAGTGAAAGTAAAAAAAAGTTATTGGTAATATTTTATTTGGTTCCATACTCGTAGAGGTATAGATATTCTTTTTTCAATACATATTAATTTGTGCACCATCATTCATATTTCACTTTACAGCCGCAATTACAGCTGTAAACAGTGGATTAGCTAGCCGTGCCCACCACCTTGAGTCTAAATTGAAACGCTTCGCTAAGCTCCTTTAAAAGATCGATATGGGAAACCACAAACTTTGGCATGTTCTTTTTCCTGACTGCTGAAGTTTTGCATTTTCGCCAATACAAATAAAATAAGACTAAAAGCAAGGTATTTAATTTTTAGGAGCTGTCAGAAAATTTCGTGTCCATTTTCAATCCCGCAATGGCAGTTTTACCTCATCATGTTGTACAGCTCTCGTCAATATAATGAAAATAATCCCAACGAGCTGGCACATATCGTTGTGGCGTTCCTTCGACTCTTTGATATTCATCACCAGATCAACTCTAAATCTTAATTGCTTAATTAGTTCAAAGATACACATATAATTTTCAGGAGCGCTCAATTTTTCGAGGATCCTGTCATCAAACTCCGACCTTGATGTTCATTGGATCTATAAAAAAATATACTAATACACACATCAAAAGTGTCTAGGGATCAAGCATTTTTATGCGGATTTCTTGAGATTGAGATGTGGCTTTGTAATAAATTTATGATTTTATAAATTTATATGGATCCTTTTTGGTGCATTTCATAATTTGAATCAGGAACTGTGAATCAAATTCGAGTAAAAGATGAAAATCAGCTGTCAATATTTTCCCTATAAACACATACAACGCATTGAAGACATTATTAGTGCTACTGTTTCCCTACTACTGATTAAAACCAACGTTATTATGGAGCGGCGACGTCATTTAAGCAGGGAAGAAATGCTCAGAGCCGTGGGAATGATAGAAGCTGGTTCCCGGCAACGTACTGTGGCTTTAGCTCTGAATACAAGTCAGAGTGTTATCAGTCGACTTTGGACACGTTACCGAAGCACTGGTACCGTAGCTGAGCGCCATGGAGGACGGTATCGCTGCACCACACGGAGACAAGACCGATACATTCAAATCTTAACTCGAAGAGCTCCAACAATAACCGCCATGATGTTAGCCGTGAGGCTTCATCACTCTTCAGGGAACTTAATTAGCGACCAAACAGTCAGAAACCGCTTGCATGAAGTGAACCTTCATTCCCGAAGACCGCTACGGGTACCACCTATAGCAATGCACAATCGTAGGATTCGATATCAATGGGCTCTTGAACACAGAAATTGGGCAGAAGAACAATGGCGTTTCGTGTGCTTTTCTGATGAGTCTCGTTTTGGTATGAGACCGGATACAAGACGTATACGACACTGGAGAACCCCTGGACGCCAACAGCGATTAAAATCCTGCCAGGAAGTCCATCCTTATAGTGGTGGAACCATCATGGTATGGGCGGGTATTTGGATCGGCGGAAGAACTGAGTTGATTTGGATCAGAAGCAACCTCAACGCTCAAATTTATGCTGAGACGATTGTATCAGACGTCATCGTTCCTCTACAAGTGCAAATCGGTCCCTTATTTCAGTTAATGCATGATAATGCACGACCGCACACCGCAAGAGTTGTAAGACAGACTCTCGCGGCAGCTAACATCAATGTCCTGCCCTGGCCTGCTCAGTCGCCAGACTTGAACCCGATTGAGCATGCATGGGATATGCTACAGAGAAGAGCTCTGCCGAATATGGAGGGTATCCAGTCGCAAGAAGACCTTTTTTTGTTGTTGCAACGAACATGGGCGGCCATTCCACATCGTGATTTGGATGAACTCATTTTGAGTATGCCAAACCGATGTTCTTGTGTTGTTAGTGTTCGCGGTAGAAACACGGATTATTAATTGTTTAAGTTACCCAATAAACTTTTAAAGAAAACTGTTATTTCAGTCTTTTTTTTCGAACTTTTGTGTTAGTGTTTCAAATGTCAAAAATCCCTTTATTAGGAAAATGGCAAATTTCTTTATTAGTGCAAAGGTGACTTGGTTTATCGTTACTGTGACAAACGAAAACACTTTATTTGATGAATCCTTAAAGAAAATTTTAATTAATATCAATCAGGAGAAAAGTTATTGCAAAAATATATGTTGATCCCTAGACACTTTTGATGTGTGTATTATAAAGCTGAAGAGTTTGTTTGTTTGCTTGAACGCGCTAATCTCAGGAACTACTGGTCCGATTTGAAAAATTCTTTCAGTGTTAGATAGCCCATTTATCGAGGAAGGCTATAGGCTACTTTTTATCCGGGTTCGTGCCGAGGTTCCCACGGGATGCAAGGGAAACCGCTGGCAGAAGCTAGTCTTTGATAAATCTACTTAAGTATCTGTATTATCTGATAGACTGAAGTGAAAATAAAATAAGAAAGAGTTTCATAGACCAGTCCCGCAACTGCAATTCTTGACTTGTTTCCTTTTCAGTTCGTTAGTCGACGTTTTTCATATGAAGGCAGGAATTTATTTATTTGAATCTTTTTAGTTTCCTTGTTGAAGTATTTAATCTATACTAATATTATAAAGCTGAAGAGTTTGTT
This sequence comes from Helicoverpa zea, assembly GCF_022581195.2. NCBI lineage: Eukaryota > Metazoa > Arthropoda > Insecta > Lepidoptera > Noctuidae > Helicoverpa > Helicoverpa zea. Next base: position 8,255,868 of record NC_061457.1, read on the forward strand.
TGTTTGAACGCGCTAATCTCAGGAACTACTGGTCCGATTTGAAAAATTCTTTCAGTGTTAGATAGCCCATTTATCGAGGAAGGCTATAGGCTATTTTATCCGGGTTCGTGCAGAAGGTTCCACGGGATGCGGGTGAAACAGCTGGCAGAAGCTAGTAATAAATAATGAACTTACTCTATTTTTGGATTTTTTGGTCCACCTACATTTGTCAATTTAAAGTTCACAAACCGAAGCCACAACGATATGTGCCAGCTCGTTGGGATTATTTTCATTATATTGACGAGAGCTGTACAACATGATGAGGTAAAACTGCCATTGCGGGATTGAAAATGGAGACGAAATTTTCTGACAGCTCCTAAAAATTAAATACCTTGCTTTTAGTCTTATTTTATTTGTATTGGCGAAAATGCAAAACTTCAGCAGTCAGGAAAAAGAACATGCCAAAGTTTGTGGTTTCCCATATCGATCTTTTTCTTCTTTTGTAAATAATTAGACATTTCCTCGCGTACGTGTACTTTGTTTAGATAATAAAGATTATATGTCATATAGTATTTTTTTAAATATGATGTATCATGGCACCTTGCATTCGCTATGCTGGTTTTTCCACTTGGGTAATCGAGAAAATTCCAGCGTTACCCTTAGTTAGCCTGATTGTCAAAATCCGTTCAGTCCTTTTGAAGATTGGAGGGAATATTACATACATATGGTTTTTCACACTGAAAACTTGCCAAATTAAAGAGAATAGGCGCATTCGTTTAGCTTTTAATTTACAAAGTTTTTGCTGTTGCGAGTGGACACTTAGGAAAATTTTGTAAAAGCTATCAATTACTTGTGTGATAATGATATAATTATGCAATAGACAATACGGTATAATATACAATATACAGCTGTTTTCTTCCAAATTCTTTCTTTCCTGTCATCTTCCTTTATTATGTGTGTGTACAAAAATTTGAAAATCCTAATCCTAACTAATATTATAAATGAGAAAGTAACTCTGTCTGTCTGTCTTTCTGTCTGTCTGTCTGTCTGTCTGTCTTTTCTTCACGCCTAAACTACTGAATCGATTTGTGTGAAATTTGGTACAGATATAGTTTGAAACTTGAGAAAGGACATAGGATAGTTTTTATTACAAAAAAATATAAAAATAAAATTTATTCCGGACATATAGCGCCACCTATTGGTCAAACCAAAAATCTACCGGAAGTTACTATTCCACGCGAAAGAAGTCGCGGGCAAAAGCTAGTAATGAATACGGTATAAACTCTGAATCAATGATCTTCAACATAACGCTGGCCATCAGTGGAATGTAGGTTGATCTTGTATGATCATGTGTAATTAAGTAATTTTAGGTACTTGTTATGAGAATACTGGCTTATTAAATATGTGTAGCAATATCGTTAGATCAGGCAGTATATGAGGTTTGTCTGCGTGTCCGCCACGTCGCACATTTTACACATACACGTATTTATTTCCCATTCAACGTATGAATGTTAAATTAACAACTATTCTTGAAAAATTAGATAATAACGTTTTATCTCATAACAAAAAACATTTTTCCGGTGTTTGTGGTAATGAATCAGTAGCAGGTTTCACTTGGCTACGACATTCGTTAAAGGCCTCTGGGGTTATGCGGTAGGGGTGAGGTGAGGGGGACGAGGGGAGTCGCAAAGGATGGAGGTGAGATCATAGTGGCGAGTGGCCCGGGGAGGCGATCGATATGTACATTGAACATACATACGTATCTATATAAATAACTGTACCTAACTTCTCGCAACTCGACTGTCTGCTCCAGATACTGCGCCAAAACCCTGTCCCCCTCCGACCTCTACCCCCACCTTGCCTATTCTTTAACAAAAAGATCAATTTTTAAACAGAGAACACATCAGCGAACGCCTACTTTAATCGGCTGAATTGTTTCTTCCTGCGAAATAATGATTAGACTAAAATTCTCGTTTCTGAAAAAAAGCAATACTTAACAGGTACTTCACGCAACTCAATAACGTACCTATATATTTACTCAGAGGATGTGGTGACATAACCACATCCAGAGTCCTTTAGTCATTATCTAAATTGATTGAATGTAGCCCACATTATGTTATTTTGAATACCTACCTTATACAATCTGTGCCCAGATTACTATTCAAAAGGACAGCTTCTAAAATACATTGAAATTTAATAAATGAGCGCGTACACCAATCGCGAGCGGATTTTGACGAGCGTCATGGCTCGAACCAGTAGCTGTCTGTTGTTGGATGTGTAAGCGCGACAACATCAAAAGCCGAAAATAAGATTGTGCTCTTATATTTCAGAAGTACAGCTTCTGAAAAATAATATTAAGAAGATCTAGGGAATTGGCCAGGACTACATAATTACGAGATAGCTTGCTTACCTGTTAGTGTAAAACCTAACTGTTACTTTGTTATGACTTATGACATGACTAACAATAACTTAGTTATACGTGAAAGCTCTATTTTGGACTAACAAAGAATACATGAACGTGAGACTGATATACCAAATGCCATCCAAATACACTTAGATGTGAAAAGTTAAAAAAAACTTTCAAAGAAAACACAGATCCAAAGTTTCAAAGTTCACTGATCACTCACTGATCTGTTATTTCACTTAGTAAAATATTAGGATGCGCCTCTATTTACAACGTAGGTAATTTGTAATTATCGCGAATTTAGGAGTAATTACATTATCATCGCCGTCATCTGCCTTTTTTTATTGACCCATGGCAGAGTACAGACCTGTCAAGCAAAGAAGGAATGAGAATTTAATAAGGCTTGTGTTTAAACACCACCCAAAAAAGTACCTATTTTACTACCAAAAAAATTCTAAACGGTTACCAAAATGGATAAATGGTCACCAAATAACGTTTCCAAAAATATTATTAGGTAAAACCATTTTTTCGTATTATCGACTACTAAAAAAATATATGGACGCCTTTAAAATACACTTTAGACCAAATATTATATATTGTCACTACTTAGATGTTACCAATTATGTAATACCATGACTCCTAATTTGGTCATTTTTGTTAGACTAAAAAAGCTAACGATCGCTAGAATATTTCCCAAATACCAATTAATATACTGGGGTTACCAAACGTACGTCGCTTATTTATTGTTATATGAATTTGTGTGTAACTCAGTAGTAAAATGTAAGCACGCAACATGCAGCAAGCATGGCTTCTGTCACGGCTCCGGCACTGCGGGGCTCCGGCGGTCCCATGCGAGCTTATCGTCGCAGATGGTTTTCACGCTCACCACCGCAGCTTCGGCTTGCTGGCCGGCTTCGCCGGCCAGCCTCAGCCGCGGCGGCGAGCCTTAAAAACTACCTGCGCCTCGCCCCTCCGCGCCTACGCGGTTTTGAATTGCACTCTAGGGGTAGGGCAGACAAGACTACGTGGAGTCGGTTTTGCAGCGATTCGTTTTCGTCACTAACTTTGATTTTGGTAGTAATATTAATCTTTTAGTTGGATAGAATTTGGTGACCATTAATCCATTTTGGGAACCAAAAATAATATTTGTGCGAGATTTGCGATTTTTCTGATGTTATTTTATTTTTTTTGGATCATAATATTATATACTTTAGTGCCCTTTTAATAAAGTCAATTTATTTTTTTTGGAGTTGTTTATTTTATTTGGTGCCTCAGCCTAGAGTCTTAAAAATATTTTTGGTGATCGCCTAAATTATACCCATTTAATAACCTCGTTCGCTACATGGTGGATTGTAATTTCTGACATTAGAGTCCAAGTTTATTCAAGATATTTTTCCTTCATTTTACTCAGTCATTTTGTCCGAGAAACGTTTAGAAAGTAAATTAATATTATGCCCAAGAAGTAACTTGAAAAATTTGGCCAAAAACTAATTTTAAACGTGTTATTGGTTTCCTTTCATCTCCGTACTTATCTATTGTAGTCAATTCAAATTCTACTAGTGATGCTAGGTTAATTAGAGGCTGTGCTTGAAGTAGCTCCAGAAATTAAAACAATATATTTGAAACTGGAATGCCAACCCATTTAATTCGTTTTGGGGACTGTTCTGATGTAATTTTTAACGTTCAAAATGCTGTTTGCCGCTCAATATGCCGCCACAGCGAGAGCACGGCCGGAAGCGCTTATTAGGTTCTCCCGCGAGCAAGTTTCAGGGCACAGTGGACATGCGATGAGGTAGGACATGGTCTGCATAGCAGCCCCGCAGTCGCACCCAAACTCCACCCCGTCCGTGAAACCCCACCTGGACCGATTGTCTTTGCTCCGGCCGACCTGTGTTCGGAGTCTGTTTAAGGACTGCCAAACTCCTCTCGGGAGATCGTGACCAGGATCCCTCCTGTTGTTTTGGACTCAAGTTTGAAGAAATGACTTTGAATTTTATTAGCTTCCTCCCAAATAAAAAATAATTCGTTTATATGTTATTCTGCTGTATGTAAAAGTTACAACATTTACACATAACAAAACCCTTCAGATGTGTGAAGAAGTAACAAACACACATTAAAAAACTTTCCCCTTTATAATGTTAGTGATTAAATCTTTGGTTCTGAAGTACTGAATGATCAAGACCATTTTCAATCTCGGAACGAATCGTAGTCATAACAAACACCTACCAATCAAGCATTTTTTTCAAGTTCGTTTTCCATTTTTACGGTACAATGTCATCGTCGCCGTGCCATAAAACGCCTGGCCTGTATACTATAGAGACATGAGTTGTAACATGCATCTTCAACAGGTGCTGGCGTCAAGATGGAGCACTTCCAAGCGGCGCTGGATCCTCGCAAGCAGGAGCTGCTGGAAGCGCGCTTCCTAGGCGCCAAGGTCAGTTTCTTCCTACTTCATTTACCTATCCATTACTTTGTTTGCCCACTTTCTCACTTTTTCAACTTAGAGAGAGGCTCATATTCTTATGATACGTCAAAAAATTAAACAAGACTAAGTACCTATGGTCGTTATTAAGTTCTCATTATTTAAGAAAAACTACAAAGATTTCTTGAGGTTTCATACACTTCTGGGCATATTGTTAGTGAAAGTATTGTTTGTTTACGTACCATAATGACTACGTTGCCAGATTTTGATCAAGTTCATTATTTATTATTCTTATTAAACATAGGTTTCGCAACATTTTACAGCAATAACTGTGGGAGAATACGAACCATATATTATGTTCGAGTAAAACACCAGGCTATGCCTATGTTTATTATAGCCCTTTGAAACGAAGATATAATCTGATGGATATTGAATAGATGCGGATACCCTAGGTAATCTATTTGGGTTTCTGAGCTAATAATAGAAGAATAGGATTGTTTAGTCAAGTGGTTCATTGAATGCTATTCTTAGTTTCTTTACAAACAAGTTTTGTTGGGTGAGACACGATATGTCTTCAGGTTTCCATCGCTTCAACGATTTTCATATTGTTGAACTCTGCCCTGCTCAATGATTTTCATTTCGTTAAATTTCGCTCTGGCACCTTAAAATTTGAAATGAACTTACGTACGCCTGAAAATAAGTTTCATCCACTTTCATCCCGTATAAATTAAACCTGTAATAGATAGTACGGAATATAATAGAATAACATTTCAGTAATTATCTTAGTATTTGGTAGTAATCAAGCAGGTATTACTGTAGTGTAGTGAACATCTGTATAAATTCCATCAGCGAATTGTATAGGAATGTCTTTGTTAAATCAGAAGTGAATGCAATGTTGTTTTCGAAACGATTCTTTTGTTCTCACATTTCCTGCGCTGGTTAGGTTCATTTAGTTGGTTTATTGGTAATAGTAACGCTACAATACAACTGACAATACTGTTGTCTACTTGATAGTTAAAACTACTGGGAATAAATAGCGTACATAACAGTTAGAGCATAGGAGAATGAAATGTTCTGTTGACACATTCTCATCATCCTAAATCCTTCGTGATTGTTATAGTAAAAACCGAAAGTCTTCAAATATCACCAGTTCAGGTTTCAGGATTGCCACGTAATTTTCACTATTTAGGTGTTTACACGTCGGTGCCTTAATTAATCATTACACCTAGTCAGTCGCATGGATGGGTTAATGGAAGATTTTCCGTTCCTTTTTTCTTAAATAAGGTCGACTCCAAAGCTTCGTAAAATCATAGAGGAGGTACATACTGACGTTACAGAGGAGGGAGGGAAGCACGTCATACCGAGTGTTATATATGACCATACTTAGATAGGTATTTATATCAGTGCGGCACCAGTCAGCGGGCGAGTAGATGTTGACATGCAACGAGTCGATCACGTGATCTTTGATAATGTGGCAGCTCCAGTAGGCATGCCCACCTGCCCCGCAGCCGCCACCGCCGCCCCGCTTTCTGTACGCGGTCGCCGGCAACATCATGTATGTGCACACATCGTCGTCTCGACCGACCAAGTGATGTTGTAGATATGTAATTCTATTATGTGTCTCGTCTCCGTCCGTTCCCCGCTCACACTTCGCTCCCCTGTTTCATCCTAATGACGCGTCATTTGGCCGAGCTAGGGCATCGGTTTTGTTCGTTGGTTTGTTATATTTGTTATTCAAATGATCTGTGTTATTGATCACGTTCTCTTTGTTGCTCACCGGAAAGATTCTGAGTGAGTAATCTTTACCTTTACCTTATTCAAAATCATTCTGATGACTAAATTGAGAAATTAAATATTACAACAATTTGAGAACTCGATGTATCATACCAACTTCAATCCAAAGTCAATAGAGATTTATTTGCACAAATGCTTTAATGAGCGTTTGATGGTGGCAGACTAGCTTGTTACGAATGTACCATTTCGTCATTCAACGACAAAATGGCGGACGGACACAAATAGTTTCTCGGCAAATGTACGGTTGTGACTTTATCGATCTAAAAACATTTTGCTACCTGTGAGCAATTAGAGCACGACCACACCAGACAAGAAAAAAACGTATTGATACGTTGATAGGTAACTGTTGTATCTATGTCGACTGGCATACGTTATGAATTTGTGATAAGCTTATCGATTTGTATGCAGTAACGTTCAGAGACGACTAAAAATTGTAGTTTAACTTGCAATATAATTTAATGCAATACACAATATAGGTAAACGGCAAACAGTTATAATAGTGGGGAGACGTTTTCTAATAGGCTGGTTTACATTGAGCGCATTGATCGCGTGTTTACAGGTCAGCACAAGGGAGATACTAGTAGAAACTCGGCGGACGCCCGAATACAAAACGGTGAGTTGTTTTATGGATTCATTGTAGATATTTGCATTCACCGGCATTACATTGATGTAGGTACTAGAATACTCAAATTTTTAATTTCCTGCATTAGCGATTCACGTTTACGTGGGACGGTTGTTTCAACCTCTCGTACGCCCAACCATTGCATGATGGCATACATTATTAATAGAAGGTCTATTACGTTTCATGCTACATTTAGGAAGTCGGTTACCTTGATATCGATTAGGCTTTCGTCGACTCAAAGCGAATATCGATCCTTTCACAAGTTTCTGCTTTCAAATCAAATGTAGGTAGGCAATTGATTTTAGTCGTATAATGAGTAAGTATTTAAATGTATTTGCATAACTGTATTATACTCTAGTAGTTCAACAGTTAATTGACGTTTTAGTGCGTTCAAAAAACATTCTCATGATCAGTTGCCTAAGAACATTTATTATCGTGGCGCGTTCAGTTCGTACTTACATACAACAGCGTGTAGTGTAAACACACCTATAAATAGCAGCCTTACAAAATAACAGCGAGACCATTTTCGTATCGTACATGTATGAGCGCACCGTACGCAGCTAGTTTCCACTCGCATGTCACGGACCACGGTACGCGGTACAATGCATCGCGGCTAGCAGGTTTTCATACGTCTGTCATGGTTTCATGAACCCAATTGTTCTCAATTAATGGAACATCACTACAATATTTTACTCTCAAATAACGAATTTAACGGTTCTATTAATGATCACACCTCCATTGTTAAAAACTTTCCATTCATGAGAGATTCGCTAGTAGGTATTTATGTACTAGATCAAATAGTTTTATCAAAGGCACTGTTTATCAAGTTCGCTAATCATAACGCGAATTATATTATATACCCAAGCCCATTGTTCAATTAATATATCTTGTAATTTTTAAATATGTATAGTATAGAAATTGGGGTAACTCGACGGTAGTTTCATGTGTTGCGATTCGATTAGTTTATCCTCATAGTTTTCATAGATAACTTGTGTGTCGTGGAAAGGTAGAGAGTATCCTAAAAGTGGAAATACGATAAACTTGATAAAGCGGCAGGGAAGTATGCCGGCCTCGAAGTGTAGGCAAGTCGGGGCCGCGGGGTCACCGACACGCAGCGCGCCGCTGCCCGCCCCGCAGCCCCGCGCGTCCCTATCACTGAACGCTTCAAATGAAATCGCGGTTTTCGCACCACTCTTTCTGCCTAATGGATACGGGTCTACGTAACTCTACCAAGTTATTTATAAGTACTAAATATGTCAGTCAGAATGTGTGTGTGTCATTTACTAACCGTGTAATTTTTGTAACTATTTTTTTTTTCACAGTGTATTTCATTTTTGACACAACTAACATAGAAATACTTATTAATATTATTTTAAATGCAAAGTAACTCGTATGGTCTGTCCAGTCCTGTCTGTATAGCGTGCTGTCGTGTTCTCGCGATAGACTGCTGAACCGATTTAAAATGAAATTCCGAACACATACCTACCTAGTCTAGCTACAGCCTAAGAAAAGACACAGGCCACGTTTTATTCGGGTCCAGGATGTAGTTCCCTTGAGAAGCGGGTGGAGCTTACTACTCTGCACCGTACGTGTAACTTGTAGTTGTAGTTTTGTTGCTACTCTAATTAGATTTTATTGTTACACATTTAATTCCTCCTATTCTTTTAATTTATTGTAGTCAATAAACAACATCTTTAAAAAAATATCAATCAGCTTTAGGTTTGGCACTAAATTACAGATCTTTTTTTTTTAATGTGAATCGCGTAGTACCATACAAATAATAATGTCTTTAGGTACGTAAGTTGGTGTCTTCTTATAAATCTTTCACTCAAGCTCACAGTATCATTGTGTGGAAGAATTCACTGGCTAACACAATTCATTTTAAAATCGTTAAGTGGCTAATGTAATGGCGAGCGTCGAAGTTGAGGCAGATTGGCAAGCAGAGGTGGGCGACTTGCGGCTTGTCTCGCACAACAAGCATGCTTATTCCGCACTGAGAGAAAGAGAAGTAGGCACAGCGCAGTGTTCAGTCAGTTGGTTTGCACATTCGACGCGAAGGGAAATTATAACATGGCGCACACGGCCTCGCCCCGCCTCGGCTACAATGTGCCGTCAAACCTCATTCCACCGCTTAGCCGCCCGGTTCCGCAGTTATTTTTACACAGGCCGACCTTTCGCACCGGTCGTCACCGCACTCCAGTATTAACAAAATTTATATTCACGACGCACACACATATAGACAACTGCATAATATATTCGTATATATCCACAATTTTCGCACATAACTACTAACGAACTACATGCAAGTTTCCTAATAATTAAAAATTTAAGATCATCGTCGCTAAGAATATGTGAATCGTAAATACTGTAGTAAATAAAACTGTGGCATAGAGGCGACTGCTCTCGTCCGCTGCCACGGAGGCAATGAACGCGCGGCGGGGCGGCGCGGCAGGCGGCCCGTCAGCTGAGCGTCACGCCGCGACATTGCAAGGTCCGCCCGTATTGCCTCGCCTGACCCACTGCGCCGCGCGTCGTGCCATGCCGCCGCGCCTCGCGCCGGCCGGCATATCCCACCTAGGGTCTACCTGTTTCCATCTGACTTACTAGCGAAATTAAAGTTTTACCTGTTCGTTTACTACTAAGTAAGCACTACGAACCCAAAATTTCAAAAGAGCTTTCGCACAGAACTAAAGTATCACTTGCTTCCGCCAGCGGTTTCACCCAGCTGCTCAGGGAACCGCCGCCACCACATAATAATAATTATGTTATTCTGATGTACCATTAATACCAAATTTAATTTAAATCCTTTCAGTGGTTTTGGCGTAAATAAAAGATATTTTATAAATATTGACAAAACGTCAGCAAGCTATGTATGTATTTTCGTGGACATTTATTTATTTAAAAAAAAACGCTTCTGAAGTTTTATAAAACAACTAGCTGTTGCCCGCAACTTCGTCTGCGTGGGCAATATAGAATAGTCAAAATACTACTTATTTATCCCGTAGGTGCATTCCTTCACGTGACAGTATAATTAGGATTAGCACTTAGCAGTCGCATAGATTCATTGATCAAGGTTCAAAATCGTATTTAAGCGAACGTCATCATAAAATTCGGATTCGTCATCAGGACTTCTTCATAAAATCTAAGAAGATGTATACAAACTTTCATCCCCTATTTTATCCCCTTAGGGATGGAATTTATCAAAATCCTTTCTTAAGGGTTGCCTACGCCATAGTAGCTTTATCCATGCAAAGTCTCAGTCCGATCGGTTTAAAATTGACAAAGTTTCATACAAACTTTCATCCCCTATTTTATCCCCTTGGGGGTAGAATTGATCAAAATCCTTTCTTAGCGGATGCCTACGTCATAACATCTACCTGCATGCCAAATTTCAGCCCGATCCGTCCAGTGGTTTCAGCTGTGCGTTGATAGATCACTATGTCAGTCAGTCAGTCAGTCAGTCACCTTTGAGTTTTATATATTTAGATAACTAAAAGCAGACAATAAAAGTAAATAAAAGCAAAATTTTACCTGGACCTAAATGAAAGCAATATAGAAGTAAACAATTATTTTGTTTGTATCTCTATCTACGTACTCCGTAACTATTGTTCTAATACTCGTTATACCATAAATATAAAACAAAACTGCGTATCTGTACTTCTAGCCGCCGAGGAGTTCCCTCAAAAATTAAAATAAAAAAAGAAGATACTTCTGGCTGCAGCATCAGTATTATCCTTTTTCAATTCATCACAAAGTTTCAAACTCCAAGTATACCACAGGACATGGTCCAAAAATAGAATACAGTATTTGTCCCTCACTTGCTATCGAGGAACTAACAAGGAATCTATACCAATATTACAAAGCTGAAGAGTTTGTTTGTTTGAACGCGCTAATCTCAGGAAGTCCGATTGAAATTGACAGGTCCGATTTGAAAAAATATTTTGTGTTACATTACATAGCTTATTTATCGAGGAAGGTTGTAGGCTACTTTTTATCCGGGTCCGTGCAGAGCGAAAGCTAGTATTCAATAAAGTGTCGATTCACACTTTCATGCCTATCAGCACATGCCTACCCGTGGCTTCATAAAATGATGACAAATAAACCCTCAAGGAACTATTTTTCCTCTCCATCAGCGAGTCCGCAATGCCACAGTATAAACTCTTCGATAATACAAACAAAATAAGCCCAAACACAAGAAGGAAGAGTTCTCTCGAGTTCCATTGCGCCTATACGCATCATCAGATAAGCTCGAAATCTAATCCTGCAAACAGTTTCCGAGAGATCGCCTCGTTTTCGTTCGGTTCCCATCTTCAGACCCTGACTCGGTGTTTATTAAGTACGTTTTTTTTTTTCAAAAATCAAATATCCGTTTTAAAATTTAGGAAAAGTCGCACATATCCATGAAAAATATAGGTCTTGAACATAGAACATCTTCCTGAAAGGTCATGTCTTTGAACGAAAGGTCAATAAATAGTTCTTAGTGTCTCTTAGCCACTGATCAAATCGTCCTGCCACTTCTTTTAGCTGGGACCTTGCTCAATCTACTGAAACTAGCTAGTCACGATCAGAAACATTAAAAAGAAATGTAAATCATAATGTAAATTTGCATATTTATACTTTTAAACTGTAACTATTCCAGCTTTCTCCTGGCAAATTATATACAATGATATTCGTGATATTCTGCTTATAAAAATCGCTGATAATCTACAACAGTTCAGTTCAACGCGAAAGTTTGAATCATAAACATAACCTTCAAGAGACCTGCGCTGTACGATCCAATAGCTACAGGACACATTATATTATTTTGTGTGAGTGACACCAGCATTGGGCAAAAACTATGACTGGTCAATCGTTTAACAGGTACAAATATCTACGGCGTTAAGCTCAAGCTTAAAAAAATAACTTTCAGCCGCGCATAGTGCCATAGTTAGATACGCAGTAAAGTGAATTTAGTAAATGTGTGGGTGTCAGCGCTGTCGGCACTAGAAATAATCAATATTGCAGGCTCTGGTTCGAATCTCGTGGCGCTTCGTCTATGTTGCACACTTGCGGCTGAAGTTGCGCCGCCCTCCCCCTCGTACCTCGCGCCCTGCACACCCTCGCACTAGAAAATTGGGTTAAACAGCACGCGGCTGAACGCCCGTACCGGAAGAGGGGATTTTGGGGTCCGCAGAACTGCGCTTCTACAATGAATGCGGGACAGAGATGTGACTGAGTATTGATTGTCTTTCACATTGGAGACGCAGTTTTCGTGCGGCGCAAATGCACGCTATCAACGTAGCTACCTAAGCTATATGGACGAACCGAACAAAGATCCCCTCGCAAATACTTCCATTGTTGAATCTTCAATCTCTATGTAGGAAGGTACAACTATAGCTGTGAGTTATTTTTTAGTATTTTTTGTAATAAGCATGGTTTTATAAAAGGTACCAAAAATCGAGAATGTTTCGGTGGCAAGACTGGTTTTATTTATTTTTGCAACTTTGCGGCGTAATACTAAATAGGGATACAAATGTGATTGCTGACTTTAAACAGAATAATCTTTAAGCACGTTTAACTTCAATTATCCAGTAGGTTGATGATATCTAGTCTTAATTGCTAATTTGCTATTCCATAAAATGTTGCATACGTGTGATGTTATTACTCGCCGACCTTATGGGTGAGTATCCTGGTGTATGGTAGAGATTATTGTTTAAGACACGGATGTCTGTCAGGCAAATCCGACTGATGCGGTAACGTATCGGATGAATCTTGATTTATTTTTTACTAGCTTCCACCAGCGGTTTCACCAGTGTCCCTTGGGAACTACTCCGAGCTACCCGGTTGATAAGAAACCTTTCTTGATAAATGGGCTATCTAAAACTGCTGGTTCCGGCAAACAAAACAACATTTCAGCTTTAAAATATTAATAGACATTTAAGTATAGTTATTAGATAAACATTTCCGTGCAGATGATAAAATTTAAGTATGTATAAAGTTATCAAATGAAAGAGGTGATTGAGGTTCAGTACCTGATGTTTAATGACGTCGCTTCACTTTCTGTTATCTATGAAATTCTAATGTCATCAGTTGGTTGCCACGTATGCGGCGCTGACATAGCGTGCCAAAGTATCGTAGTCTTTTATTTCATAAATATCTTAATTGAATTCATTGGTGCACTACGTGCCTATGGCCCATGCAGAATTATTATTTGTACATAATACAAGAACACGCGGGTTGCCAGCTCACTAACTTTCCATTCGTCTACTGCTGTAGTTTGTATTCTAAAAATAGGCGTCAGTATGCATACTGCAAGCAAATCATGCTTTGCTTCGCTAATTGAATGGGTAGGATATTATGTTAAAATGAATATCAAATTGCTAGTTAGATTAGACACGTTATCTAATAGTTTTGCTCGTCGATTATGAAATTTGACGTATTTTCCGGTTTTTAGCTTTGTTTATGTTTGCTCAATTATATAGGAATATTCGATTAGAATAAGAACTTTGATTCTTATCTACGCCACGTCACTTAGCCTTAGGCAATCGGTAAAATAAAGTACATGTATTGTGTGTGTTGTTAATACCGAGAGACGAAGTCACGTGTTGTCCCTTATATTTTTCCTTATCGTTTTGATCCAATCAAACTGCGTTGTGTTCGCAGGCGACTTTTGTTGCTAGCTTAATACAGGAGGTGTTCGCTGCGAACGGGAGAGGAGGGGCAAGAGGCACCGAAGGGAGTACATACTCGCACAGTGCGGCAACATTACCGCGACAATGCTAATACACTTTATGTGTCTCCCTCTGCTGCCACTATGCACTGTCGTCATGTTGACACCCTGCTCATGCCTATGGCTTTTATTGTCGTTTTTCTTTACCTGTGGCCCTGCAAAATTGCCACGTTGTGCGATTTAAAGACGCTCTGTCCCATTCACCATCATTGTTTGAATTGCCTTTTGTAACAGCATGAGATTACCAATTTTATGTTGAATGTACAGTACCTACATAGTACTTGTTACTTTCTAATGTAAATATTGCATTCATATTTATTATGCATTGGTTGGCATTGTGCTGATATGAGTTCATTTATATGACGTTTCTCTATGCATTTTAACTTCAATAGTTTTCAAGCTCATTCCAGTTCAGTAACTATTTTATTTATGATTAATAGAGTCTATCCAAATCGTTACCTACTGAGGTATTAAATAGTCATTACACGCCCAATTCCAATCATTTTGAAGGATTAATTAGTTTAAAGTTTACACTCTTTTGTATACACATGGGTCACAAATAGGATCGATATAAAAAAAAATCAAACATGACCTACTTTTGATTATTTTTTATATTTTTGTAAAATTATGCATAGATTCCCCCAATTCTGCGCACGTTATAAAAAATAATACTGTACCTATAATGAAATAAGTATTAATAACTTAAAGTTCACAGAGCTTTTTTACCAACCTTAGCTAACCTGTCATTATCGAGGTCAAATTTTGTCCACTGTTTTGTTGGTTATTTTATTAGATTAATGAATCAAATAGCATAATAAATTATTGTTATATAGTGTGTTCATCATTCAAAACCCGCCACATTGTAAGATCTTTAAATCTAAACAAATTACCTATGTTTTGTAATTGTATATAATACTTACCTAATACTAAGTGCGAAATAAAAATACTGACCTACGTGCTTAAATAATAATATACTTAAATATTGTATATTCATTTAAAATATGTACCTACCAACTTGCTTTTTACCTTACATTCCTACATAATCTAGGTAGAGAGATACAATACATGCTTGCTTATCTAACACTGCTTTGCGACACATAAGTTTATCGCGCTTAGAGCTGGGTTGAATAATACAAAATACATATCTAACTATAGGTGCGCACATTCAAAGTGGATACTGTATAGTAGACCTATCTGTGTTTATATGTTGGTACATCGCGGCAGTCGGCACAGACGCCTACGTAACACGTCCAGTAAGCAGTTTGTTGTGGGGCACGAGCGCCGATATCACGTACCTACTCGTTCGGTCGGTGGCACGCCGCCCGCCACCCGCCGCCACCGCGGTCGCCACCGCCACCTCATTGCGGGAATAATCGGTCAACTGGATTTCGTATACATTGCTTAGGCTCAAATACAAGTGAATACTTTATTTAGCTTACCATTATAACCTGAAGTTTGCTATTATTTAAAATTATTGTCACTTTTTGTTTTGTGCAAAAATTCAATTAGTCAACAACAACACGATCGCAATCGCGGGCTGTTGACCTGTAGCTAGCGCAGTGCAAATGCGAGTGAACGCACAACGTTCTTTCCTTCGAGGTAGTAGAAACATTCGATTATAGACTACGAATGTTAATTTATTTGTGGTTAAATACGAACACACAACTGCAGGCAGATATTTACTGGATATAACAATGCTTTTGGCCTTGTATCCTTGTAAAATGGCGCCTCGCCCGTCGTTATTATTATTACATTCGAAGCAAACTTCGTGACGATCTCTACTCTCCACCCCCCTTGCGCTCCCCGCGGATGCGTATCCGATTGTCGCGACTGGCATTTCGTTTACAACTTGTCAAACTAGTTAGGTTATTTGGATGAAGTGAGAAATAGTAAAATAATTGTTATGGATACATTACCTTACACGTAATTTGTGAGTATAGGTAGTTTTGTGTCGGAAATGAGTGAGAGCAAGAGTAATATCGAATGAAACTGGGCGAGTCATATGTAAAGACGCCATCTTTCTTTACAGATGTCAGCTGGGTCACAAATTCAGATGGCACCACAAACCACTGTCAACACGGGGCAACCTCTACACAATCAGGACTCCAATATGAGCACAGGTAAATTGTGATTTAGTGATAAAAGTGCAATAAATGTTTGTGATTTGTGATCAGTGCTCTCAGTGTTTACTTCACGCCGGGTTGCCGTCAAAGGTTAACCTTTTCTTACAAACTCTTGAGGGAAGAACACTTGTGTGAAAAACTGTCATCAAACGAAGGATTGTGACGTCATTATCGTGTATATGATGCCGGATAGGAACCGTGAAAGTGCCGTATTTCTTCTCGACAACCGAGACTATTGCGTGCCACAATGCATGACTATAAAAGTGGAGCTAACATAAACCACGTCGGCCTACTGAGCTCCTTGTCAAAAAGTGAGTTAACTGCTCATGATTTAATTGACGTGTTCATTTAATAGAGCTACTGTAGTGTTTACTTCTTGACATATGTCATATTCTGTAAAACCAGCCCTGTTTTATGGTCAATATTATGATTGAAACACTTAAAATCTGACCACATAATATGACTTACTGTTAAGCTTAATTTTGTATGAAAACATTTTATACATATCTGAGGATAATGCCTCCACAGTTCACTTGCAATAATTCTCTACAATAACAGTAAAACATATAAGATATTGCTTTGAAAATGCTTCATTGGTTTCGTGTAATTCTGATCTTAAGTGTTTATGCATGCAATCAATGTTTCAATCAGACTTTTAATAAGACAAATGGTTTGTGACTACCTACGAGTTACTCAGTGATGATCCAGCTTTAAATCTTTTTATGGGGATGTTATTTTATAAGCCAAGTGCATAATATAGTTAGTTGCTATTTTCAAGTGAAATACGTCTCTTGTTGAAATACTCGCTGGCACGTTACTGTTGATCACTCACCATTTAATGCTATTCTATGTCAAGTGTTCCATATTATTGGCTTTATCTATTTGAATGCCTTATATAGCTTGCTAGTAATGAGTAATCAAAGGGACAACTACTTTCAGGGTCATCTCATAGCGATAAAGAAGTTGACGCTTTAACTCCGGAAAAGTCTGCTGCTATGCGAGGCTCAACAGTTGCACCCGGCACTGCTCTAGTGCCCCCGAGCGGTGCCACACCTACTATAGCCATGCCAGAAAGGAAAAGGAAACGGAAAGGTAATTATGAGAATGCTTGCATCTATATTAAGTTCTTTTTAGTGACAATATTTTAAATTTGAAACATTTTCACCAATAACTTTTGAGAACATATTTTTATTAATACATACTGACACAATCATGAAAAGGATTCTCAAATTATTTGTGAATAACTTCAGTATTTCAAACCCAACCAAACTTTATTCTGTAAAGGGCTGGTTAATGACTCAATATAACAAAAATTAACTTTGCCATAGATTCGCTAAAGTATTAACGTAACTTTTTATGATTTGCAGGAGAAGAAGGTGTTGGCGGCGGTGGGGGCGGTGGTGGCAAGCAGAGGCATAACTCATCAGACAAAAACATTAGGGAATACTTCTCAAAACACCCCTCATCAAGTCCTGTCAGGCATGCTGGCGCCAAGTCGCCATCACCGCAGGGCGCAAATTATCCTATGGTGAATATGCTTACACTACTATTTTGATTAATTTTAGTCATAAATCTTCAAATGAGAGTTTACTTAAGAGATTAGCTTCTTGCTTGAAGAGAGAAATCTAAAAATATCTGCCTTGCCTTATTCCAACTGTATTGGGTTAGAGTCTCATCGGATACAGTGGAGTACTAGCGTTTTACATGAAGCAACTACCTATCTGACTCTCTCAACCCAGTTACCTGGGTACAGCGAAAACATTTTCTACATATTACATTGTAATTATAACTTTACACCAATGAAAATCGTATGTGTGAGATGTTATGAATACATCCACAGAAGTTAATAATCATGTTTATAAGTGATTACATCATATGACTCATTCAGTGCAGATTCAAACAGCTTGCTTTCCTTGATAGAAAATTATAATGTTCTGCGTGCACAAACTAAGTATGTGTGTTATTTATCATTGAGTGCCCAATATTTTTGCCAATTCAAATATTCCTCCTAGTTTTCTGCTTGCAAGATCATAGGTATTGAACTATTATTATTCTAAATGATGTAATTGTATGAACTGCAGATGATATTGTTGATTTGTATACAAGTAACAATAATAATAATCGTATTGTCTAGTACCCACCGTCACCCTCATCGTTACTGCCTTCTGGTGCCGATTTTTTACGTTCGGCGTCGCAGCAACGACCACACACATCTGTTAAACAGGTAACCATTACTGAAACATCATTAAAAATACATTTTTATTATGATATTCTTTAACTGTAAGTTCATGTTCATTTATCATTGTCTGTAGGTTCAAACAGAACTGACATGTCAGAGGATACAGGAGTTAGAAACTCAAGCATCTTCTGACTTAGAACTAAGAAATAATAAAATAGAAGAATTAACAAGATCTAATGAAGAATTGAAACATCAAGTGCAAGCGCAGAGCAAGGTATTGCAGAGCTTTTGTTGATAACATACAATTAATATTTTAGATTCAATTAATTCAGAAATTAACGAAGAATGTACTGTTTCAGGTAATAGATCAACATAAATCACACATCAATAAATGTATAGAAGTTGTAAAAAAGCTGTTAAATGAGAAAAGCACAATTGAGAAGAAAGAGGCTCGACAGCGGTGCATGCAAAACAGACTGAGGCTGGGCCAGTTTGTGACGCAGCGCGTCGGCGCTACCTTTCAAGAGAATTGGACTGATGGATATGCATTTCAAGAATTAACGAGGTATGTTAATCAACTTATATCTATATGGTGTTCTCTGTACTTTAAAGTTATATGAAAGCAAGTAAATCGAAGGAAATGTGAATAATTTTAAGGTGTTGTCAGGGTAAGAGCTTCTACTTTCATGAAAATCGCCTAAGAGTGAACTAACTGCCATCGGCCACAGACAGAAAAAATAGTTTTTGGCCACTTGTTAAACACAATTTCCACAATCCAATCTGTTAAATATTCGTTTTGGGGTTTCTTGAATCATCATCGCTCGGTCTAGTTTCTACACAGTGAATTGTAACTAACAATATTTACTAATGGTACCAGGCGGCAAGAAGAAATAACAGCAGAAAAGGAGGAAATAGACCGGCAGAAGAAGTTGCTATTCAAGAAGCGTCCGGTGAACAACGAGGGCGGCGGCGGGCGCGGCAAGCGCACGGTGTCGGCGGCGCCCGCCACGCCGCAGCCCAGCCCGCTGCACAACGGCACCGACGCGCCCACCTTCCTCAAGCCCGACCCGCTGCCCAGCATGACCTACCAGGAGTATTACGAGGCTGATGAGATACTCAAGGTACACACACCTTCATTACTTTTCCTCCCTCACCCATGTTTGGTTACTATGCCGACATTAAAGTTATATGAAGTTTTTAAACAAAAATACTTAGGTAGATTGATCATCAGTTTGCTTTATCACCCTTGTAACCCTCCAAACAAAATTTCATAAAAACCGTTAGCTGTGGTTGTATCTTTACAAATATTGCTGGGCTACAGGTATTTGATTATGTATTAGTACTCATAGAAGTCAAGATTGAAAGTTCTTCAGATACATTTACATCTTGTGGCATAAGTTGCGATGTCAAGGATGTCTTCGTCGTCAAAGCCACACCGTGAACAAAGCCCCAAGCTCTGGGATTTAAGATTTGCTGAGCGCAGTGTGGGATATTCTTAGCTTCGTATAATACGCTGCAGGGCAATCTTCAAGCAAGGCATTTAATATCTCACTTGGTACTCTGTAATAGTTATACCACCATATTTTTATTTTATTTTTTTCAGTTATTATGCTTTAAACGGAGATTAAAGTGAAAGATGCCCCAAGATATAAATAGGAAGCGACACTGATTGCTTGGACAAAGTTATTATGTAGTTCTCATAATTGTATTTATTGCAGTTGAGACAGAGTGCGCTTAAGAAGGAAGATGCAGACTTGCAGCTAGAGATGGAAAAGTTAGAGAGAGAAAGAAATCTTCACATTAGGGAACTGAAGCGGATACACAATGAGGATCAGAGCCGGTTCTCACAACATCCTGTGCTCTCTGATCGGTGAGTTAACCAGCAATTATTACTTAAATCATTTTATTTTCTATGGTGTTGATGTATATTTCATAAGTATTCTGTTGTAGGATTAGTAAACCCATAGCACAAAAACCTTCCAATTGCATTGCAGTATATATGTATAAATCTTCAGATTATAAGTAGCGATGTTATGAGCACCAGGAAATCTAAAATCAAACAGTCACCCGTAAGATAAAATGTTTTGGTAGGAGATAATGTGATAAGGACATAATGTAACCCTGATCTAATTTATGTACTTACAGAAATTATAATTATTGTGCACAGTTTAAATTTTTATGACATACTAGCTTTTGCCAGCAGTTTCACTTGCTAAGTATAGGAAATTACAACTACCTGTAACTGAATAAAAAGTAGGCTTTATGTTATTTGATATATAAGGTATACTGTCAGGTTTCATCAAAATCCAATCAGTGGTGTTTTGAAACTCGCGTTTATAATATTAGAACCACCTATAAATACAGTTTACCATCTCATTATTTTATGGATTTACATATCCTAACCCATATGGAAGTCTATGTTTGCAAAAGATTGTCTGAAGCTATTTATGATCTCCAACGAAAGATTTATTCTTTCACTGGATATTTTTGGCGTACTCCTGTACTTAAGAGCACAGGATGCACAGTATGTACAAGTACTAAGTAAGTAATGTTTGTATCAGGTACCTGTTGCTAATGCTACTCGGCAAGGGCGGCTTCAGTGAGGTGCACAAGGCGTTCGACCTGCGAGAGCAACGGTACACCGCCTGCAAGGTGCACCAACTTAACAAAGACTGGAAGGAAGACAAGAAGGCCAACTATATCAAGTGAGTCTGTGTATGATGGCCTGAGTCATTACTTATTATTATTATTCTATTAAAATATATTACAGTAACGCTTCTATTATTCGAAAAAAATGTTTAGTTGGAGACGAAGAACTTACAGAGGGCAATAAGCTCTGTATATTTTTGTTAATTTGTACACTCTTCTGTAGCTTTCTAAGCAAGAACTTTAAAATATTATTCTGCTTTTCTGTGCGATGTTACGAATGAACTAATAAGAGTGCTTTCACGACACATTCGACCCCATATTTTCATTATGAAGTACAATAAATGCGTTTATTTATTGTACAAAACTCATTGTGTTTGATTGGTTGTTCCAGACATGCGCTGCGGGAGTACAACATTCACAAAGCACTCGATCACCCGCGCATTGTTAAGTTATATGACGTATTTGAAATTGACGGCAACTCCTTTTGTACAGTCCTTGAGTACTGTAACGGACATGATCTCGACTTTTATCTCAAACAGGTAACTAATGTAGTTTGTGTTTTCAAAACTGTAATAATAAAATTGGGCAAATGACTCATCAGGACTTTTCCTGATAACATTTTGATCTTACTATCTATTTAAACTGGAATGTTTTTGTATTCAATCTTCTTATTCTTATTTTGCTGTGTCAAATTTCAGCATAAGACTATTCCAGAGCGCGAGGCTCGTTCAATCGTGATGCAAGTCGTGTCAGCGTTGAAGTATTTGAACGAGATCAAGCCGCCGGTGATCCACTACGACTTGAAGCCTGGAAACATTCTGCTCACCGAGGGCAACGTGTGCGGCGAGATTAAAATCACTGACTTCGGCCTCTCCAAGGTCATGGACGAGGAGAACTATAATCCCGACCACGGGATGGACTTAACGAGCCAGGGAGCAGGCACTTATTGGTAAGTTGCAAGAACATTGTCTTCATTCGGTACAAATAGGTGCTGTAGCTGTAGATTATTGTGGCTTGTATAATGATTTACACTCAATAGTCTTCACAAAACATCTAAGTTTATTGAGTGTAAATATTATTGAATTTCTTATATGCTATAAACTTTATAGTATACAACAAGTGCTGAGTGTTTTTGGACTGAATACTCCATAGGGAAATGTTTATCTTTAATGTTTTTTGTTTTTTAGAAAAATATGCCTCATTATTGGATTATCAAACAATAGTCTTAGAAAATCGAAAATAAATAAATGAATGCAATAACTATACCATCTTAGCAAGTATTTTATTTATTTATTTATTTAAAACATACACACTACCATCACAGTTTAACCAATTCGATAGTGGTGTCCACAATAGCTACAAATACGAAATAATACCTTAAATTGACTTAAGTCTAACACAAAAAAACAAAACCGGAAATGAAAATAAGTAGTAATACAATAATTTATAATTCTAAGGTTTTAATAAGTTGCATTGTCTTCCAGGTACCTGCCACCCGAGTGCTTCGTTGTCGGTAAAAACCCACCAAAGATCAGTAGCAAGGTGGATGTATGGAGTGTAGGAGTGATCTTCTACCAGTGCCTGTACGGTAAGAAGCCGTTTGGCCACAACCAGAGTCAGGCCACCATACTGGAGGAGAACACCATACTGAAGGCTACCGAGGTGCAGTTTGCTAACAAACCTACGGTCAGCAATGAGGCTAAGGTGTGTATTGTATTTCCCATATGGGACATCACGTAACAAACATTATGTATGCTTCGGTAACAAATTCCATAAAGGAGACTGTGAAATCGGTTGTGGTGTCTGTTTTTCCAGATACGAAGAACAAACAGAATTTTGAGAAGTTTCATAGCTTCTCTTCCTAAATGGTTTTAGCTCTACCTCAATATGTTCACTCTTTCTTATATGCTAATAATTTACAAGTCCGACTTGTACAACCAATGTCAATATCTGTGAAGATATGTTAGTAATGAGTGTTGTATGTCCGCAGAGCTTCATCCGCGCGTGCCTGGCGTACCGCAAGGAGGAGCGCATCGACGTGTTCGGGCTGGCGCGGCACGAGTACCTGCAGCCGCCCATGCCCAAGTCGCGCGGCGCGGGCGGCGGCTCGGGCGGCGGCGGCGCGGGCGCGGGCGCGGGCGGCGCGGCGGCGCCCAGCGCCTTCAGCTCCAACATGTTCGGCGCGGGCTCGTCCTCCTCGCCGCGCCGCCGCCGCCCTCGCCAGCCGGCGGCGCAGTGACCGCGGTGTACATACTGGTGTAGTGCTGGACGGGACGCGGCCGGCGCGGCGAGGGCCGGCGCGATCACCACGCCGGTGTCGCTCGACTCTCGTAGACGTACTTTTTAGTTTTGAAACTTTGTCAGTTAATATCCAGAGTTGTAAAATGACTAAATATCATTTACAGATAAATTGTTTAAGATTATGCTTACTGTTGACTGTATTTATTGAGCAGGTGATAAATTGTGATTCTCCATTTGTGAATGGTTTTATCCTTTTATCACTAAAGAGGAATCCTTGGGACTATCCCTTGCATATTATATAAGTTATCCCTATTAAAAAAGTTAAAATATTAGACAAGCGTTTTATTTTGGGCTCTAATTATATGATGACACTGTAAAATCATGTAAAAACAATGTTTTCAAAGACTTCATTTCCCTTGTAGGTGGAACAGTATTTATCACGAGTGTAAAGTGTCAAAATACAGTCATGTTGTTGGTAGGTATATAAATAGAGCCCATCGATATATATGTACTACGTACTAGATATAACGTTCCGAACAAAAAGCTTACCACACTGAAATGCACTGCAGACTATGCATTGCCCAAAATGGCAAATCAGAGCGATTTTGACACCTGCGTCAGATGGATGTCTATGAAACGACAATTATAAAATAGAAAATCCACCCGACGTCGACGTCGCGGCGACGCAACGCCAGCGCTGGGGCCCGATTCTCCTAATTTTACAGCGAACTTCGATTGACGTTCGACTCGATTCGACTGAGATCCAATCCCGACTCGATTACTATTGAAGCGTATGTGGCATTCCGCTATTTTTTCTTTGAAATAAACGTTTTTATTATTTTCTGTCATTCAATAATGAATCATTTTGTCTGCAAATGTTTTACGATTGCAAAATGATTGCACGGCAAACTACCGTATAGACCAAAATTACCAAAATAGCATACCAATCAAATGTCAATCGAATACGATTGGTCTTTTATTAGTAGCAGAATGCCCGATATGGTTAAAACTGCTATTACGATCGTATTGCGATTCGATTTTGACATTACCTTTTGAACGCCAATGTCGGCTATAGCCGACATGAGCAAGCGTGCCCTGTGCGCCAACGACGGCTATACTCGACAAAAAACAGGTCGCAGAAAAATACAAAATAAACCTATTAAATCATTACTTTTATGTATTTTTTAGTAGATATTTAATTAAGATTTTCGGGCTTGGCGTACAGGGCATAGGAATACCGATATGGCGTGGCGGTGAAAAGGTTAACTTAGGAGAATCGGGCTCCTGGACGGCTGCCGAACGCCGATCGTGCGCGGCGCTGGCGTCGCGTAGCCGCGGCTCCTGTCGCGTACAAGCAGTGTGAAAATGGATTCCGACGAAGAAGCACTGCTGCTGATATTACTGATCCAAAAATTACGGAAACGAAAAAGGAAACGAAGAGGGCGAGGTACTGGTGGGGAGCGGGGCAAATAGATTGCGTTGAGCATTGTACTTGTTCGCAAAAAAACGTTGAATATACGCGACGCCAGCGCCGCGCACGCTCGGCGTTCGGCAGCCGGCCAGCGCTGGCGTCGCGTCGCCGCGACGTCGACGTCGGGTGGACGTTGCGCGGACGCTGGCACGACGACGACGCTCGAAAGACGCTAGTGTGGGGGGTCCCTTAGAACCGCCACTTGCCGTAGTCACCGCCCGTGATTGCACAGAAACTATACAATGCAGGTAGACGAATGATACATCAAAAGATAGGTCTTACTTTGTTTTTGTTATAAAACTTCGAAACGTAAATAAACAAAAAGTTATGCAAAGTTTAGTTTTCAGGTTATGAGTAGGTAGGTATATCACCATAAGTATCAAATTAATGGAGGCTAATGTAGTCTTTAATCTATTACAGCGAAAAAAACACAAAAACTACTAGAGAGTAGGTTCAATAATATGTTAGAGTCGATTTTAGTTGGCTGCTCGGACGGCAATATGCCTAAAATACAATTTCGTTTATCTCGTTACTAAAAGCAGGTTTAAGCTTAATTAGAGTACTAATCGATGGGTAACGAAACCTAGTTTGAATAAATATAGCGAATATAACTGCAACATTCATATTTTAGAATATTTTTACAAATTCACAGTGGTCTGAAACTGTATGAGAGTAGGGTGTCCATGAATTTTCACATTTTCGAAATTTATTCACATTTTATTTTTTTAGGGAGAGTGGATACTTTATAAAAGTAAAAGTCTCAAATCGATTACAATTTCTTTATTCATAATCAACACAAAAGCAAACAAATCAAGTAATAAAAGTCAAATTTCATGTCATTTTATAGATATTGTTAAGGGCATCATTGTTTGTACTGGCAATGGTGGGGTACAACGAACTCGAATGCGCAGAAAATTTACACTCGCGGCGTATGTACATACTCTTCTGCATGGAGTAACAACCAAATCGTTGTGTGGGAAATATTATGGGACAAGAGACATGGCGTTATTAGACATCTATTGCGCATGTTTCAATGCCCATGTTACTGTAAAAGCTCGAACTACGGTAAATCCAAAGATTTTTCAGTAAAACCTATGATTTACCGACATGAGTTGGTAAATGTAAGTATTTGTTATAAATGTAATTTTTTTTCGCTTTTTCCATGCCAATTCAGTACCTACATGCTAGGTTTTACCAATGTGGACGGGTACATGTCGGTTTTAGGAATAAAAAACTTGGAGAATCGGGCTCCTGGAACACCGCCGGCAGATGGCGCTGGCGGTACGGTCACTGGGAATGCAGTGCAGTTCCATGGAGTAAGGAAAGATGCGCGGAGGTGCTTGGTTCAGAGCTTACCACCTGTCAATTGTCACATGCCTCTACAAGATGCGAAGAAGAGACCACAATGACTGTGGTCTCTCATACATAGGCCAAACTAAAAGAAGTGTATATACTCGCGTAAAAGAACACATCGCCGATGTCAAATACCACCGTTCCAGAAAGAAGCAGTTTGTGAAAACGCTTGACAAAGCCTAGTATTACATCAGATTTGAGACCTAAGGATACAGTGAGCTCGTTCTGCCAGTTCTGCGTGAAGCAGATTGTCAATAATCAACAAAATGTAGGGCAGATAGCTGTTTTTACCTATATAAATCAAGACGACCAACACTTTGGTCTGCCCGTGACCATGGATGCTGTAAAGGATCTGAAACTTCGATATTCAAATAATATTAATACCTATACCTAATCGCGATAAAATCCGTAAAAGTAGTTTTACTTTAAGTCTAATATTCGCGTAAGTGTCAGAAATCAACTTGTTAACCAGTTGCAAACGTACCATACGACCTCGATAAAAAAAAGTAATGAAATATCTACATAAATCATTTACAGTTTCAACAAAAGAAATTGTGCGTTATACCTCGACATTTTGTTACCTGTCGGCAATATTCTTTTCAACTGATTCTTTTAACTGTGACCTAGTTGACGTTGGCGATTTTAATTAGAGGAAATTTTTAAGCTCACGCTGGGAATAACTTCAATTCAAAACTTTCCTGGGTAAACTGGGTTTGTAAGGATGGTGAATCAAAAGGTTTCACGGAGTTTCACGGATGAGTGTTGTATGTCCGCAGAGCTTCATCCGCGCGTGCCTGGCGTACCGCAAGGAGGAGCGCATCGACGTGTTCGGGCTGGCGCGGCACGAGTACCTGCAGCCGCCCATGCCCAAGTCGCGCGGCGCGGGCGGCGGCTCGGGCGGCGGCGGCGCGGGCGCGGGCGCGGGCGGCGCGGCGGCGCCCAGCGCCTTCAGCTCCACCATGTTCGGCGCGGGCTCGTCCTCCTCGCCGCGCCGCCGCCGCCCTCGCCAGCCGGCGGCGCAGTGACCGCGGTGTACATACTGGTGTAGTGCTGGACGGGACGCGGCCGGCGCGGCGAGGGCCGGCGCGATCACCACGCCGGTGTCGCTCGACTCTCGTAGACGTACTTTTTAGTTTTGAAACTTTGTCAGTTAATATCCAGAGTTGTAAAATGACTAAATATCATTTACAGATAAATTGTTTAAGATTATGCTTACTGTTGACTGTATTTATTGAGCAGGTGATAAATTGTGATTCTCCATTTGTGAATGGTTTTATCCTTTTATCACTAAAGAGGAATCCTTGGGACTATCCCTTGCATATTATATAAGTTATCCCTATTAAAAAAGTTAAAATATTAGACAAGCGTTTTATTTTGGGCTCTAATTATATGATGACACTGTAAAATCATGTAAAAACAATGTTTTCATAGACTTCATTTCCCTTGTAGGTGGAACAGTATTTATCACGAGTGTAAAGTGTCAAAATACAGTCATGTTGTTGGTAGGTATATAAATAGAGCCCTATACTAGATCAGGGTAGATCCTTTTGAAACAAAATAATAGTAGACAGGAACTCATTGAAATACTAGACTTGTGAGGACGAAGGCACGAAGCGAATTGCGACTATTGCGAGCGACGAACATACCTACGACGAAAATGTTGCGAATTCTTCACACATCTTCGCGTCTACTAATCAAATGTCCGTTTCGACCACGCGGCCAACTCATAATATTTGATGAAACTTTGCCAGGAATTAGTAGTAATTTGTTACTTTACACCCATCTTTTCGTGAATTTGTTACAAAAAAACGACACTATGACAAAGAATAGTTGGCCGTTAGGTCTTACTTTGTTTTTGTTATAAAACTTCGAAACGTAAATAAACAAAAAGTTATGCAAAGTTTAGTTTTCAGGTTATGAGTAGGTAGGTATATCACCATAAGTATCAAATTAATGGAGGCTAATGTAGTATTTAATCTATTACAGCGAAAAAAACACAAAAACTACTAGAGAGTAGGTTCAATAATATGTCAGAGTCGATTTTAGTTTGCCGCTCGGACGGCAATATGCCTAAAATACAATTTCGTTTATCTCGTTACTAAAAGCAGGTTTAAGCTTAATTAGAGTACTAATCGATGGGTAACGAAACCTAGTTTGAATAAATATAGCGAATATAACTGCAACATTCATATTTTAGAATATTTTTACAAATTCACAGTGGTCTGAAACTGTATGAGAGTAGGGTGTCCATGAATTTTCACATTTTCGAAATTTATTCACATTTTATTTTTTTAGGGAGAGTGGATACTTTATAAAAGTAAAAGTCACAAATCGATTACAATTTCTTTATTCATAATCAACACAAAAGCAAACAAATCAAGTAATAAAAGTCAAATTTCATGTCATTTTATAGATATTGTTAAGGGCATCATTGTTTGTACTGGCAATGGTGGGGTACAACGAACTCGAATGCGCAGAAAATTTACACTCGCGGCGTATGTACATACTCTTCTGCATGGAGTAACAACCAAATCGTTGTGTGGGAAATATTATGGGACAAGAGACATGGCGTTATTAGACATCTATTGCGCATGTTTCAATGCCCATGTTACTGTAAAAGCTCGAACTACGGTAAATCCAAAGATTTTTCAGTAAAACCTATGATTTACCGACATGAGTTGGTAAATGTAAGTATTTGTTATAAATGTAATTTTTTTTCGCTTTTTCCATGCCAATTCAGTACCTACATGCTAGGTTTTACCAATGTGGACGGGTACATGTCGGTTTTAGGAATAAAAAACTTGGAGAATCGGGCTCCTGGAACACCGCCGGCAGATGGCGCTGGCGGTACGGTCACTGGGAATGCAGTGCAGTTCCATGGAGTAAGGAAAGATGCGCGGAGGTGCTTGGTTCAGAGCTTACCACCTGTCAATTTTCACATGCCTCTACAAGATGCGAAGAAGATACCACAATGACTGTGGTCTCTCATACATAGGCCAAACTAAAAGAAGTGTATATACTCGCGTAAAAGAACACATCGCCGATGTCAAATACCACCGTTCCAGAAAGAAGCAGTTTGTGAAAACGCTTGACAAAGCCTAGTATTACATCAGATTTGAGACCTAAGGATACAGTGAGCTCGTTCTGCCAGTTCTGCGTGAAGCAGATTGTCAATAATCAACAAAATGTAGGGCAGATAGCTGTTTTTACCTATATAAATCAAGACGACCAACACTTTGGTCTGCCCGTGACCATGGATGCTGTAAAGGATCTGAAACTTCGATATTCAAATAATATTAATACCTATACCTAATCGCGATAAAATCCGTAAAAGTAGTTTTACTTTAAGTCTAATATTCGCGTAAGTGTCAGAAATCAACTTGTTAACCAGTTGCAAACGTACCATACGACCTCGATAAAAAAAAGTAATGAAATATCTACATAAATCATTTACAGTTTCAACAAAAGAAATTGTGCGTTATACCTCGACGCTTTGTTACCTGTCGGCAATATTCTTTTCAACTGATTCTTTTAACTGTGACCTAGTTGACGTTGGCGATTTTAATTAGAGGAAATTTTTAAGCTCACGCTGGGAATAACTTCAATTCAAAACTTTCCTGGGTAAACTGGGTTTGTAAGGATGGTGAATCAAAAGGTTTCACGGAGTTTCACGGATGAGTGTTGTATGTCCGCAGAGCTTCATCCGCGCGTGCCTGGCGTACCGCAAGGAGGAGCGCATCGACGTGTTCGGGCTGGCGCGGCACGAGTACCTACCTGCAGCCGCCCATGCCCAAGTCGCGCGGCGCGGGCGGCGGCTCGGGCGGCGGCGGCGCGGGCGCGGGCGCGGGCGGCGCGGCGGCGCCCAGCGCCTTCAGCTCCAACATGTTCGGCGCGGGCTCGTCCTCCTAGCCGCGCCGCCGCCGCTCTCGCCAGCCGGCGGCGCAGTGACCGCGGTGTACATACTGGTGTAGTGCTGGACGGGACGCGGCCGGCGCGGCGAGGGCCGGCGCGATCACCACGCCGGTGTCGCTCGACTCTCGTAGACGTACTTTTTAGTTTTGAAACTTTGTCAGTTAATATCCAGAGTTGTAAAATGACTAAATATCATTTACAGATAAATTGTTTAAGATTATGCTTACTGTTGACTGTATTTATTGAGCAGGTGATAAATTGTGATTCTCCATTTGTGAATGGTTTTATCCTTTTATCACTAAAGAGGAATCCTTGGGACTATCCCTTGCATATTATATAAGTTATCCCTATTAAAAAAGTTAAAATATTAGACAAGCGTTTTATTTTGGGCTCTAATTATATGATGACACTGTAAAATCATGTAAAAACAATGTTTTCATAGACTTCATTTCCCTTGTAGGTGGAACAGTATTTATCACGAGTGTAAAGTGTCAAAATACAGTCATGTTGTTGGTAGGTATATAAATAGAGCCCTATACTAGATCAGGGTAGATCCTTTTGAAACAAAATAATAGTAGACAGGAACTCATTGAAATACTAGACTTGTGAGGACGAAGGCACGAAGCGAATTGCGACTATTGCGAGCGACGAACATACCTACGACGAAAATGTTGCGAATTCTTCACACATCTTCGCGTCTACTAATCAAATGTCCGTTTCGACCACGCGGCCAACTCATAATATTTGATTAAACTTTGCCAGTAATTAGTATTAATTTGTTACTTTACACCCATCTTTTCTTTAATTTGTTAAAAAAAAACGACACTATGACAAAGAATAGTTGGCCGTTAGGTCTTACTTTGTTTTTGTTATAAAACTTCGAAACGTAAATAAACAAAAAGTTATGCAAAGTTTAGTTTTCAGGTTATGAGTAGGTAGGTATATCACCATAAGTATCAAATTAATGGAGGCTAATGTAGTATTTAATCTATTACAGCGAAAAAAACACAAAAACTACTAGAGAGTAGGTTCAATAATATGTCAGAGTCGATTTTAGTTGGCCGCTCGGACGGCAATATGCCTAAAATACAATTTCGTTTATCTCGTTACTAAAAGCAGGTTTAAGCTTAATTAGAGTACTAATCGATGGGTAACGAAACCTAGTTTGAATAAATATAGCGAATATAACTGCAACATTCATATTTTAGAATATTTTTACAAATTCACAGTGGTCTGAAACTGTATGAGAGTAGGGTGTCCATGAATTTTCACATTTTCGAAATTTATTCACATTTTATTTTTTTAGGGAGAGTGGATACTTTATAAAAGTAAAAGTCACAAATCGATTACAATTTCTTTATTCATAATCAACACAAAAGCAAACAAATCAAGTAATAAAAGTCAAATTTCATGTCATTTTATAGATATTGTTAAGGGCATCATTGTTTGTACTGGCAATGGTGGGGTACAACGAACTCGAATGCGCAGAAAATTTACACTCGCGGCGTATGTACATACTCTTCTGCATGGAGTAACAACCAAATCGTTGTGTGGGAAATATTATGGGACAAGAGACATGGCGTTATTAGACATCTATTGCGCATGTTTCAATGCCCATGTTACTGTAAAAGCTCGAACTACGGTAAATCCAAAGATTTTTCAGTAAAACCTATGATTTACCGACATGAGTTGGTAAATGTAAGTATTTGTTATAAATGTAATTTTTTTTCGCTTTTTCCATGCCAATTCAGTACCTACATGCTAGGTTTTACCAATGTGGACGGGTACATGTCGGTTTTAGGAATAAAAAACTTGGAGAATCGGGCTCCTGGAACACCGCCGGCAGATGGCGCTGGCGGTACGGTCACTGGGAATGCAGTGCAGTTCCATGGAGTAAGGAAAGATGCGCGGAGGTGCTTGGTTCAGAGCTTACCACCTGTCAATTGTCACATGCCTCTACAAGATGCGAAGAAGATACCACAATGACTGTGGTCTCTCATACATAGGCCAAACTAAAAGAAGTGTATATACTCGCGTAAAAGAACACATCGCCGATGTCAAATACCACCGTTCCAGAAAGAAGCAGTTTGTGAAAACGCTTGACAAAGCCTAGTATTACATCAGATTTGAGACCTAAGGATACAGTGAGCTCGTTCTGCCAGTTCTGCGTGAAGCAGATTGTCAATAATCAACAAAATGTAGGGCAGATAGCTGTTTTTACCTATATAAATCAAGACGACCAACACTTTGGTCTGCCCGTGACCATGGATGCTGTAAAGGATCTGAAACTTCGATATTCAAATAATATTAATACCTATACCTAATCGCGATAAAATACGTAAAAGTAGTTTTACTTTAAGTCTAATATTCGCGTAAGTGTCAGAAATCAACTTGTTAACCAGTTGCAAACGTACCATACGACCTCGATAAAAAAAAGTAATGAAATATCTACATAAATCATTTACAGTTTCAACAAAAGAAATTGTGCGTTATACCTCGACGCTTTGTTACCTGTCGGCAATATTCTTTTCAACTGATTCTTTTAACTGTGACCTAGTTGACGTTGGCGATTTTAATTAGAGGAAATTTTTAAGCTCACGCTGGGAATAACTTCAATTCAAAACTTTCCTGGGTAAACTGGGTTTGTAAGGATGGTGAATCAAAAGGTTTCACGGAGTTTCACGGATGAGTGTTGTATGTCCGCAGAGCTTCATCCGCGCGTGCCTGGCGTACCGCAAGGAGGAGCGCATCGACGTGTTCGGGCTGGCGCGGCACGAGTACCTGCAGCCGCCCATGCCCAAGTCGCGCGGCGCGGGCGGCGGCTCGGGCGGCGGCGGCGCGGGCGCGGGCGCGGGCGGCGCGGCGGCGCCCAGCGCCTTCAGCTCCAACATGTTCGGCGCGGGCTCGTCCTCCTCGCCGCGCCGCCGCCGCCCTCGCCAGCCGGCGGCGCAGTGACCGCGGTGTACATACTGGTGTAGTGCTGGACGGGACGCGGCCGGCGCGGCGAGGGCCGGCGCGATCACCACGCCGGTGTCGCTCGACTCTCGTAGACGTACTTTTTAGTTTTGAAACTTTGTCAGTTAATATCCAGAGTTGTAAAATGACTAAATATCATTTACAGATAAATTGTTTAAGATTATGCTTACTGTTGACTGTATTTATTGAGCAGGTGATAAATTGTGATTCTCCATTTGTGAATGGTTTTATCCTTTTATCACTAAAGAGGAATCCTTGGGACTATCCCTTGCATATTATATAAGTTATCCCTATTAAAAAAGTTAAAATATTAGACAAGCGTTTTATTTTGGGCTCTAATTATATGATGACACTGTAAAATCATGTAAAAACAATGTTTTCATAGACTTCATTTCCCTTGTAGGTGGAACAGTATTTATCACGAGTGTAAAGTGTCAAAATACAGTCATGTTGTTGGTAGGTATATAAATAGAGCCCTATACTAGATCAGGGTAGATCCTTTTGAAACAAAATAATAGTAGACAGGAACTCATTGAAATACTAGACTTGTGAGGACGAAGGCACGAAGCGAATTGCGACTATTGCGAGCGACGAACATACCTACGACGAAAATGTTGCGAATTCTTCACACATCTTCGCGTCTACTAATCAAATGTCCGTTTCGACCACGCGGCCAACTCATAATATTTGATGAAACTTTGCCAGTAATTAGTAGTAATTTTTTACTTTACACCCATCTTTTCGTTATTTTGTTAAAAAAAAACGACACTATGACAAAGAATAGTTGGCCGTTAGGTCTTACTTTGTTTTTGTTATAAAACTTCGAAACGTAAATAAACAAAAAGTTATGCAAAGTTTAGTTTTCAGGTTATGAGTAGGTAGGTATATCACCATAAGTATCAAATTAATGGAGGCTAATGTAGTATTTAATCTATTACAGCGAAAAAAACACAAAAACTACTAGAGAGTAGGTTCAATAATATGTCAGAGTCGATTTTAGTTGGCCGCTCGGACGGCAATATGCCTAAAATACAATTTCGTTTATCTCGTTACTAAAAGCAGGTTTAAGCTTAATTAGAGTACTAATCGATGGGTAACGAAACCTAGTTTGAATAAATATAGCGAATATAACTGCAACATTCATATTTTAGAATATTTTTACAAATTCACAGTGGTCTGAAACTGTATGAGAGTAGGGTGTCCATGAATTTTCACATTTTCGAAATTTATTCACATTTTATTTTTTTAGGGAGAGTGGATACTTTATAAAAGTAAAAGTCACAAATCGATTACAATTTCTTTATTCATAATCAACACAAAAGCAAACAAATCAAGTAATAAAAGTCAAATTTCATGTCAT
This sequence comes from Helicoverpa zea, assembly GCF_022581195.2. Taxonomy (NCBI): domain Eukaryota; kingdom Metazoa; phylum Arthropoda; class Insecta; order Lepidoptera; family Noctuidae; genus Helicoverpa; species Helicoverpa zea. The sequence continues at coordinate 8,290,062 of NC_061457.1, forward strand.
TTTATAGATATTGTTAAGGGCATCATTGTTTGTACTGGCAATGGTGGGGTACAACGAACTCGAATGCGCAGAAAATTTACACTCGCGGCGTATGTACATACTCTTCTGCATGGAGTAACAACCAAATCGTTGTGTGGGAAATATTATGGGACAAGAGACATGGCGTTATTAGACATCTATTGCGCATGTTTCAATGCCCATGTTACTGTAAAAGCTCGAACTACGGTAAATCCAAAGATTTTTCAGTAAAACCTATGATTTACCGACATGAGTTGGTAAATGTAAGTATTTGTTATAAATGTAATTTTTTTTCGCTTTTTCCATGCCAATTCAGTACCTACATGCTAGGTTTTACCAATGTGGACGGGTACATGTCGGTTTTAGGAATAAAAAACTTGGAGAATCGGGCTCCTGGAACACCGCCGGCAGATGGCGCTGGCGGTACGGTCACTGGGAATGCAGTGCAGTTCCATGGAGTAAGGAAAGATGCGCGGAGGTGCTTGGTTCAGAGCTTACCACCTGTCAATTTTCACATGCCTCTACAAGATGCGAAGAAGATACCACAATGACTGTGGTCTCTCATACATAGGCCAAACTAAAAGAAGTGTATATACTCGCGTAAAAGAACACATCGCCGATGTCAAATACCACCGTTCCAGAAAGAAGCAGTTTGTGAAAACGCTTGACAAAGCCTAGTATTACATCAGATTTGAGACCTAAGGATACAGTGAGCTCGTTCTGCCAGTTCTGCGTGAAGCAGATTGTCAATAATCAACAAAATGTAGGGCAGATAGCTGTTTTTACCTATATAAATCAAGACGACCAACACTTTGGTCTGCCCGTGACCATGGATGCTGTAAAGGATCTGAAACTTCGATATTCAAATAATATTAATACCTATACCTAATCGCGATAAAATCCGTAAAAGTAGTTTTACTTTAAGTCTAATATTCGCGTAAGTGTCAGAAATCAACTTGTTAACCAGTTGCAAACGTACCATACGACCTCGATAAAAAAAAGTAATGAAATATCTACATAAATCATTTACAGTTTCAACAAAAGAAATTGTGCGTTATACCTCGACGCTTTGTTACCTGTCGGCAATATTCTTTTCAACTGATTCTTTTAACTGTGACCTAGTTGACGTTGGCGATTTTAATTAGAGGAAATTTTTAAGCTCACGCTGGGAATAACTTCAATTCAAAACTTTCCTGGGTAAACTGGGTTTGTAAGGATGGTGAATCAAAAGGTTTCACGGAGTTTCACGGATGAGTGTTGTATGTCCGCAGAGCTTCATCCGCGCGTGCCTGGCGTACCGCAAGGAGGAGCGCATCGACGTGTTCGGGCTGGCGCGGCACGAGTACCTGCAGCCGCCCATGCCCAAGTCGCGCGGCGCGGGCGGCGGCTCGGGCGGCGGCGGCGCGGGCGCGGGCGCGGGCGGCGCGGCGGCGCCCAGCGCCTTCAGCTCCAACATGTTCGGCGCGGGCTCGTCCTCCTAGCCGCGCCGCCGCCGCCCTCGCCAGCCGGCGGCGCAGTGACCGCGGTGTACATACTGGTGTAGTGCTGGACGGGACGCGGCCGGCGCGGCGAGGGCCGGCGCGATCACCACGCCGGTGTCGCTCGACTCTCGTAGACGTACTTTTTAGTTTTGAAACTTTGTCAGTTAATATCCAGAGTTGTAAAATGACTAAATATCATTTACAGATAAATTGTTTAAGATTATGCTTACTGTTGACTGTATTTATTGAGCAGGTGATAAATTGTGATTCTCCATTTGTGAATGGTTTTATCCTTTTATCACTAAAGAGGAATCCTTGGGACTATCCCTTGCATATTATATAAGTTATCCCTATTAAAAAAGTTAAAATATTAGACAAGCGTTTTATTTTGGGCTCTAATTATATGATGACACTGTAAAATCATGTAAAAACAATGTTTTCATAGACTTCATTTCCCTTGTAGGTGGAACAGTATTTATCACGAGTGTAAAGTGTCAAAATACAGTCATGTTGTTGGTAGGTATATAAATAGAGCCCTATACTAGATCAGGGTAGATCCTTTTGAAACAAAATAATAGTAGACAGGAACTCATTGAAATACTAGACTTGTGAGGACGAAGGCACGAAGCGAATTGCGACTATTGCGAGCGACGAACATACCTACGACGAAAATGTTGCGAATTCTTCACACATCTTCACGTCTACTAATCAAATGTCCGTTTCGACCACGCGGCCAACTCATAATATTTGATGAAACTTTGCCAGGAATTAGTAGTAATTTGTTACTTTACACCCATCTTTTCGTGAATTTGTTACAAAAAAACGACACTATGACAAAGAATAGTTGGCCGTTAGGTCTTACTTTGTTTTTGTTATAAAACTTCGAAACGTAAATAAACAAAAAGTTATGCAAAGTTTAGTTTTCAGGTTATGAGTAGGTAGGTATATCACCATAAGTATCAAATTAATGGAGGCTAATGTAGTATTTAATCTATTACAGCGAAAAAAACACAAAAACTACTAGAGAGTAGGTTCAATAATATGTTAGAGTCGATTTTAGTTGGCCGCTCGGACGGCAATATGCCTAAAATACAATTTCGTTTATCTCGTTACTAAAAGCAGGTTTAAGCTTAATTAGAGTACTAATCGATGGGTAACGAAACCTAGTTTGAATAAATATAGCGAATATAACTGCAACATTCATATTTTAGAATATTTTTACAAATTCACAGTGGTCTGAAACTGTATGAGAGTAGGGTGTCCATGAATTTTCACATTTTCGAAATTTATTCACATTTTATTTTTTTAGGGAGAGTGGATACTTTATAAAAGTAAAAGTCACAAATCGATTACAATTTCTTTATTCATAATCAACACAAAAGCAAACAAATCAAGTAATAAAAGTCAAATTTCATGTCATTTTATAGATATTGTTAAGGGCATCATTGTTTGTACTGGCAATGGTGGGGTACAACGAACTCGAATGCGCAGAAAATTTACACTCGCGGCGTATGTACATACTCTTCTGCATGGAGTAACAACCAAATCGTTGTGTGGGAAATATTATGGGACAAGAGACATGGCGTTATTAGACATCTATTGCGCATGTTTCAATGCCCATGTTACTGTAAAAGCTCGAACTACGGTAAATCCAAAGATTTTTCAGTAAAACCTATGATTTACCGACATGAGTTGGTAAATGTAAGTATTTGTTATAAATGTAATTTTTTTTCGCTTTTTCCATGCCAATTCAGTACCTACATGCTAGGTTTTACCAATGTGGACGGGTACATGTCGGTTTTAGGAATAAAAAACTTGGAGAATCGGGCTCCTGGAACACCGCCGGCAGATGGCGCTGGCGGTACGGTCACTGGGAATGCAGTGCAGTTCCATGGAGTAAGGAAAGATGCGCGGAGGTGCTTGGTTCAGAGCTTACCACCTGTCAATTGTCACATGCCTCTACAAGATGCGAAGAAGAGACCACAATGACTGTGGTCTCTCATACATAGGCCAAACTAAAAGAAGTGTATATACTCGCGTAAAAGAACACATCGCCGATGTCAAATACCACCGTTCCAGAAAGAAGCAGTTTGTGAAAACGCTTGACAAAGCCTAGTATTACATCAGATTTGAGACCTAAGGATACAGTGAGCTCGTTCTGCCAGTTCTGCGTGAAGCAGATTGTCAATAATCAACAAAATGTAGGGCAGATAGCTGTTTTTACCTATATAAATCAAGACGACCAACACTTTGGTCTGCCCGTGACCATGGATGCTGTAAAGGATCTGAAACTTCGATATTCAAATAATATTAATACCTATACCTAATCGCGATAAAATCCGTAAAAGTAGTTTTACTTTAAGTCTAATATTCGCGTAAGTGTCAGAAATCAACTTGTTAACCAGTTGCAAACGTACCATACGACCTCGATAAAAAAAGTAATGAAATATCTACATAAGGCATCGTTCAGACCAAACGTATTGTCGGCCGCTGACTGTGAGCGCGCGTTACGCAGTTTATTGCTTTTCCATATATATTGAAATTGTCGTTCACACCGAACCGACTATACGCTGTTACGTCGTCTGTTGTAGCTGACTCTCAGTGGCCGATTATTTTACTACGCGACTATGCACGGCGGACGCGGATTGGCTACGCGGACGCAGTTGCCGAATAGCGCCGCTCCGCCGCGTACGCACCGCCGCGCCTCGGTACAGCACGTCGATAATTAGTGTCCCTTTTATATAAACTTAAACGTATTAAAGATAGTAACTCATCGAATGTTTTACTGTCATACGAAAATATTTCTTGAACTTATTTGGATAAAGTCTATATTCGAAATATAAAGTATGAAATTGACCAAGAAAACATCTCTTCAAATTTAAGGGATGTACCCACAATCTCTTCTTTTTATTATTTTCGTCTTCCTCTAGAGCTTCGCAAATGGCAACTATCTGAATGCGCATCATTTAATTGAAATATCAGTAAAACGTCTGATTTGAAAAAATAAATTACGCTAGTTTTATCGTTTATAAAATACTAAGTGCAACTTCAAATACTGAGCCCTTTTATGTGTAGAATAGTCAGCCGCTCAGCGTACGCATCTAGTGTGAACCTACAAGAGCCTATTCTTTTGTTCACACATGTAGCGCATCGTACGCTATAGCCTATTGTCGGCTTGGTGAGTACGCGTACTGCAGATTGAGTCGACGTTCACACTGGGGCAGACAGTGAGTATACTCACAGTCAGCGGCGGACAATACGTTTGGTGTGAACAATCCCTAAATCATTTACAGTTTCAACAAAAGAAATTGTGCGTTATACCTCGACGCTTTGTTACCTGTCGGCAATATTCTTTTCAACGGATTCTTTTAACTGTGACCTAGTTGACGTTGGCGATTTTAATTAGAGGAAATTTTTAAGCTCACGCTGGGAATAACTTCAATTCAAAACTTTCCTGGGTAAACTGGGTTTGTAAGGATGGTGAATCAAAAGGTTTCACGGAGCTTAACTTCGCAATAATAACGTGATATCAAATTTTGGTTTATAGATGCTAAAAATACATTAATAACCACTATGTACAAACTTCTTGGTCACTCCCTAATTAAATAAAAATAAACGAAGCCACGAAGGGTTTTCGCCTTTGTCTTGGTCTGTCAAATTTATATCCTTGTCGCCCGCTGTCAGTCGTGCGATATAAAAAATATATCGGAATATCTCATCACTAACCAAAACTTCGCTAGAAGGTAGCTGTCCGCAAGTGCCCGTACCCGTACCAAGCAGACCTGAGGAATCAAAGGCTTGACCAACATGCGAGTGAAACTGCGGAGGAAGCTTCTCGCTGGCCGGCCTGCATCGATTGCCTCATCATTGGTGGATCCTTCCACGTCCACTTGCCCACTTCCCTGGGTTTCAACGGCAGCAACTTCTCCTGCGAGAACTGTTCATAGTTTGTTCCTGTTTTTTTAGGTTGAAAGCATGGAGAGTATCAATTTTTAGTCTGATGCTGATCTCCTGAACTCAGTAACCCCGCAATCCGATACCCCTTGATAAAACTGGTTGTCAGATTTTCTAGACTCTGACTACCCGTAACGACCGCAAAAAAATTACAACTTGACAGCCTACCAATTTATTGTGCCTTTTGAACTAACTAACCTTAATAATATCACAGCAACAAATTGGCCTCCCTTCCCACCAATATATTGTTTTTTAATCAATTAAATGAGGCAGTACTTGCTGGAAATTGGCCTGTCCCAAGTGACACGTAATAACAGCATTCAGCATGGTTTTTACATTTTAATTTAATCTGCTCACAATTACTCAGGGCACAGGTCAAACACCCGATTACTGATTACTCGCTATGCTATATTATTAAGGCTCCAGTTACCCTTCAATATAAACGTTAGTTTTCGTAAAATAACAGTTCGTTTGACTTATTAATAGATTTTTACATGCTGGGCCTTGACAATGGAATCGGCAACCAACAATAGGTACCTACAGGACGAAGAGCTCAAGTTGAAAGCTTCCTCTTTTGTATCTCTTTTCAACCCATTTTACTTTATTATAGAACTAATTACGTTGATTTTTATTTTAATGTTCTTGGATTACACCTATGTCGAAAAGATGAAAATTATAGCTACATTGGCAACTCTGGAAAGCGTAAAAAATAAGTTGACCTGGAAAAAGGTCCTCTTCAATAAGAAAAAAAAAATGTTTTGCATTTACGGTTTCACACGGAGTAGAAAGGGTAGCTTTGTTTTTCCTCTGCATGAATGGTCCTCGTGGGAAGGCTTCAGAGCGGTGGGGAGCGCCGCCCCCTGCGGGATAAAATGCTCGTTGCATTTGTGCAACGCTCGTGAAGAGCGCCTTTATTGTGCGAGTTATATGTTGCTAACACTTCGGCCTTCCTCGAGTGTGAAAAAAGTGTTTTATGAAAACATTTTGTTATTATATAAAGGATGCTTTTCTATTATTTCACGTCCTTTGTTTGCAATCCATGAGTTACTAACTCACAACGGGAATTTTCATAACTGTATAACAAACTGTACTTTTGGATGGAGAAAAACTTTTCGGCCCTTTTGATACATGTATTTGAATTGAACACGACATATTTTGCTGGTTTTGACTTATGTAGATATATGAAAGGTCAAAATACGGACGATAGTAGAAACTAGGTTTTCCTAGTTGCACACCTACTTATTACAAACGTTAATTAAGTCATTATTTTTAAATCAGCTTCGTAGATTAGATAAGAGAAACCACTATCAGTGCCGTAATGACTTCATCGTTACTAAACCTACAATAGGAAAACTCCCATGAATAATCTCTACATAGGTACATACTGGCAGGTAATTAGGTAGCATTCGTAATAAATAGTCATTAGTTTAGGATTTGAAGTTAATTTCGGGTAAAGAAGCTATATCGGCTTTCAATACCAGTACTAATCTACAATTTTTTCTGGTCGTTTTAAAATTGACTTTATTGATAGTGACTATTCGGTAGACGCTGTTATCTAAAGTAGGCATGAATCTTTCCTCTCAAGTCCAACGCTTTACCAACTGAACACGAGTTTCTGATTCAAATTAAACATGTGTTGGCAAGAGAACCGACAAAGTTGTAAGGATTGTGTAACAAACTTGCTACAAACTTCAGCTGCTTATTGCACTATCGTTATAAGTAAATAAATGTGGATGTGTAGCGAATGTGGATGTCTAGGTAACGGGTTCTCTGTAAGGCAACTGAAAAGGTAAATCTTCTTCTTATCTTATATATAAAAATGAATTGATGTTCGTTAGTCTGACTAAAACTCGAGAATGGCTGGACCGATTTGGCTTATTTTGGTTTTAAAATGTTCGTAGAGGTCCAGGGAAGGTTTAATAAACGATACGAAGTTTGTTGGGTCAGCTAGTTATGTAATATAAAATTAAATTATGAATTAAAAAAGCCGTCGCCAATCTTGCCATCTCGTACTATTTTTGACTATTTAGATGACAGCTTTTGGATATAAAATAGGGCTTTTTAAATATTTGTGTTCGGAGAAATTCTACTCCTTACCGATTTGTATAGATATAAAATAGGACACGATGTTTGTCGAATAAGATTACTCAAAACAGTTTACCGAAGTTTCATTTGAATAGAAGCTGGAGTGGGAATGTTTGTAAGTTCTAATTACGGACGAGAAACTCTTCAACCGTGCAATTAACCCGAGGAAGTGCGACGGGTAAATACGGCATTATTTTTGATTTAGTGCGACTCGAACTTCATTGTAGGTTGTTGAAGAAATCGAATCAACATCGTTTTGAGGAAAAAATTGACGAGTAGCGAAATTCGATTTGTTTGTTTGCCAAACGTTACAACGAGAGGAGAGGGGAGAATGTGAAAAGAGGAAATTATCGAGAGCAAACTAACTGGATTAGGAAATCAAGATTTAAATGAAATTCGGGCCTGTCAGTTTATATGACAATGGCTTAGCATCTGACTCATTTTGTATTCGTAAATTCGTCCTAGTTTCCTGATTGACTGTTAATTGGTCGGTTCCACGAGTCCACGAGCAATTTGCCTGAAAGCGTTTGGCCGGCATTGTGACAAGTTATTGCTCATATCGTAATTAAAGTTAGTGCCAGTGTGCCCTACGCCAACGGATGATTAACGTGCCGGCTAATGGGAATGTTCGCCACTCGTTTTATTCAATTAATTAATGTCCTCTGGCATGGGCTATGAATGGACACCGTTTAAGCTGTTAATGGTAAGCTTATTAGATGCAATTTATTTTCTCAGTTCTTTCAAGGCTGCCTTAGTATATTCTGGTCGCTATCCATAATAAAATGAGTAACACTTTAAATACTTAGAATTTCACAAAAAATATATACGTACTTTTGGGTAGGAATTTGTGCTGTCTGACAGCTGTCTGGGTGTGACGCATACGGAGCGCTGACTGCATGCAAAGTTTGGAAAACCCTCATTAATTTTATTCCGCGGTATAGGTAGTAAGCCTACCTATACCGGTTTAACGTAAGAGAAGTTTAAAGTTCGTAAATAAATTAATAGGACCACGAGTTAGAGTTAGTGCCTACCTATGAGCTGCAACGTAGCCGCGGCGGCAGTAACGTGGTAAGTTTATATGACTGACTACGCATATTCACTGAACGGTTTACGAGACCAGGTTTAGAATTAATTCTGTTTAAAGGTACCTAATATACAGTTCGTTTTTTTAACTCATGCGATATGATCTATGTATTTAGGAGAGGCATAATAAGTAGTCTGCATTTAGTTATTTGCGTATCTACAGGTAGGTTTTCGTATAAGAAACATGGGAAAAAAACAAAATTTAAACATATACCTATGAGCATAGCTAAAGTAAGGTAACATATGTCAATAAATACTATTATACTCAATTTCTAACCAATAACAAAGAACATAAAAATCGTAACATAATTTTCCAAAACAAATACTTGAATTAACTCAAACAAAACCTTTCAGGCTTTCTCGTGACTTTGAATAAATATTGTATAGGTACTGTCAAGGGATATTATGGTTCTTGAATAATTTAAGATGAACCCAATAACTTTATTAAACAGAAAAATCTAAAACGCTGTGGATTTAGGGAGGCATAATTATAAAACGAGAGGCCTGCTCGGCGAAGGGGATAATTTGCGAGTCCCGAGGGCTTTGATGTTCAGCGGCCTTGGAATAGCATGCGGCGAAGCGTGAGCTCGTCGCCAGCCGCGGACTCTTCATCCAACAACTTGACCTTTATTCCTCTCGTACTCATGTTACTTATATGCCATGTGTACAAAAAAACTTTTTTAATTTTCACAAAAATACGAATTTGTAAAGAGCAGTTAATAATATACCTAGGTATTTTTAAGTACATAGTAAGATTTCAGTCAAATTCGTCGTTTACTACATTAAGAAGTTTAATTATTTACCAATTAACTGCTGGCAAGAGGCTAGCAAAGAATTAAGTACTTTTTATTCAAGGCAACAAAAAAAAAGTATGTGAGTATCTTTACAACAAACCTAACATGATACATTTATTTTCTGAAAAATTAAAATGCACTTTATCTTCATAATACAAAAATAATAGTCCGTCTGCCGTAGCTACTTGCTACGGCACTACGCCACTATAGCAAGCGCTACGTAGACACTTAATAATTATAACGACTTGTCACTTGCGCTAGCTAGAGCTTCGTTAGCGCAATGAAAGCGCATCTCTAAACGGTTACGTCACTATGGAAAATGAGTCAAACGCTGGCTGATAATTAGCGCACGTTTTTATAACACATTTGCGTCATAATTTTTCTCTGTTATGCTATGTTATGAGAGTTTTTGATTTTTATAACGTAAGGTAAACCTAGAGATGTTTATAATACCTACGTGCATTGTTTTTTAACTTTGCAATTTTCTTTGTTACTTCATAATGAAACTTTAATATAAAGGTACCTAACTCTTATATCATGTTCGAATTATGGTCCATAATGTATGATAGATAGCCCATGTACTCACCTTGATGTTTGCAATGAACAGATCCATTTCACCGTGGCCTCGAAAATTGACTGATCGCGTGCATAAGGCTGAAACCTCCTGACCTTACACCTCCAATGTCAATGTTATCTGATCCGCCTCCGTAATGTTTATGAGCTTGGGGCGTACCACCACTTACTAGAAAGTACAATGTTTTCCTATTATTACGTTTCCTGACGTTCTGAAATGGGAAAATATTGCTACGAATTTTCCAATATTAAATAATGTTTGTAGTTCGCACATTCAAAATGGCTGCTCTGAGTGAAACATCCGACGTTGTCTGAGAAAATAATGTTAAACATTTACAAATAAGCTCCAGAAAGAATAATATGAAATCGAACTGAATGATACAGTGCAGTCTTCAGATCCGTGGGAGGACATTGATTAAACATGTATTCCTGTAAATCAGTGGTTCTTAACCTTTTTGACATGAGGGACCACTTTAACTAAAGTTTGTCTTGCCGGGGACCACCCCATCGGTTTACCTAAATTGAGAGTTCTTTGATAAAGAATACAAGCATACTTTATAACGTTTATAATTATTTTAGCACTCATTTCTTTATTATTTAGGAAAAATCTAAAAGTTACAGATTTTAATTTAGTGAGATTTTTGTGACTGCATTCTCTTTACTAATTTTTGAACTTTTGGTTCGAGCTAAACGTATGTCGGCAGTTGTAGGTAAGCAAATGCAAAGAAAGAAAAACACACGCCTATGTAGTTTCCAAATGCGCGAGCGAAGCGAGCGCGAAATTTTTATCGGACTTAAACCAAATATTACGTAAAATTTATACTTAACTTTTTGTTTGTTGACAAATGCAAAAATAAGGGCATATATTTTCTGAATACGCGAGCGAAGCGAGCGCGAAATTTTAATTATTTTTTAAGACTCAAAACCAAATTTACGTAAAATATAGCAAACATACATTTTCATGAATGGGGGGACTAGGTACGACACACCCGATATACGCCCATGCGAAAACCCCCGCTCGCATAGATAAGTTGATAAAAATAAAGTTGGATAACGTATGGCAACGTCGCGAAGCAAAGCTTCGCGGACCACTTGGAATGCCTTCAGGGACCACCAGTGGTCCGCGGACCACCGGTTAAGAACCACTGCTGTAAATATTAAAATCATTTTGTAACCCTGCTTCATTTTGTTAGAATAATTTAATGTTTAATTTAAGGCCGATAATGGAAACTTGACATTGAGAACCTGGCAAAAAAGCCACGTCAGTGCACGTTATTATTACATTTTCCTTGTTCACACCCCTAAATGTTAGGTCAGCCACCTTTTATTATTACATGAGAAACAAGGTCGACGTTAATACTGTATCTTTAATGAGAGTTTTGTGCCAATGTTCGGTAACCTTCCTCAATCGTGTTTGTATTATTTGAAGCAAGTGTGGCCTCGCCATCGATCGTGTGCACTGCTCAGACACATGCAGTCCCGACTACTTGAGTATCTTAAATCCACTGATTTATCTGGAACAAAAGAACCTGGATGGACAAAACAACGTCTACTTGGAAGATTTATTTATTCTTCTGATACATTTCTGATAACAAAAGCTTACCTACTGTGTGAGAAGAAAAGATTCTTTAAGAGTTTGTGATGTAAATTCTGTCTTCATCGCATTTTACGGGACGAATCGTATTTTTATTTTCACATGTCCTACCTGTATAAGCCAAAATGGAATATTCGGTGCCTTATTTCTCTAACATCGCTGTCCAACTATCGTTTATGCCATATTTTCTTCATCGTAAAGTTATTATTTGTGAATGCTGTAACTAAATCGTGATAATGAAAATTATTAAAATCTTGTTCGTGGGTTTGGCCGTTTGACATATCTGATCTGTGAATTAGCCTTACCCTTTGCGATACGTCTAGGAATCAGGATTTTAGAAAATGTTAATATAATTATAACATAAAATATGATAGTTCTGTGAAAAAGAACTGAGTGTCGTGTCGATTAGTTGAAGCTGTAGTTAACGTAAAAATATAGGTATTGGCGATTATATAACTACGATACGAGCCTTGCGAAAAACAACCCTAGAAACAGCGTATTTAACATCGTCTGTTACTAATAGCTGGCAATCAATCCACGTACAGGAAAAGTTAAGGAAACAATGATTTAACAAAACTATCGGTTAACGACTGGCGATAAAACTCTCAGCCAAAAAGCTTTTCGTGGGGCAAACGACGCCGGATTAGCAATTAGGTGGATCGCGCACGTGGACGTGTGTCCTCTAGTGTAGGGGACACGGCCCAAAAGATTAATGAGGATATCCGGACAAGGTTCGAGCCTCCTCAATGTGAGCTAGTTCGGTAGTTGCCCATAAATCTTACGCATTTTTAATCAATTATCTGGCTGGCGTCAAGATTTATATCTCAATTTGCCTGGATGACCTATGCTACTTGTTAGATACATACCTATGTAGTTCACTAGTCTCTTAAAAAGAAGTAAGGTATTCTATCAATAGTATGCCCATAGCGACTGTATAAAGTAGTGATCCGTCAGGTCAAAGGTAATCTCGATGGTTTTAAAGAAATCACTTTACCACTTTCGAAATTGAAAATAAACAGAGATACTAAGGTGCAATGATACCATTAATTAAATGCATACGGAACAAGTAATAAGCTTAACTGGCGAACAGCACGTGGTGGTTTGTATACAGTTTGTTTATGCAAATTGAGATCTCTAAATGTGTGCTCCACGAGTATAATGTGTGCGGTAGTGTGAACTAATAATGTTATACTTGGAAAACATGCGTGCGCACGATGTCGTTGAGAACAGTTGTGTATTAATTACTCTTTAGCCCTGTATTTGAAGCTAGCAACTAACTATTTGCGGCACTATGCCACAGAATTTAGAACGGTATAACGGTACAAGTTCCTTTAGGGTAAGTAACGATATAAGGGTACTTGTTTAGAAAATTTCTAACAAAGCTTATGCCTATTGCCTATCTGAGTTCAGTTTAGTGATCCTTTTAACTATACTGTACTGAGCCCACGAGGCCGAGGTGACAATAAAGTTTTACATTTTAACTATTAATAGTAAAATTCGCATAAAAGATTAATCCTTTATGCGAATTTTTATAAATACCACAATACAATAAATCTTTCCTCTTGCATGCTAACAATGTAAGTACTTACCTATCATACAAAAATAACCCTATGTACATATGTCCGTGATATTTGCTATGAATAATAAAACCTCAATTTTGGTTTTGTGTTTGTGCAAGCTAACATGACGAGACAGTACCTATGTACACAGCACATAGTGCTGTTTGTCCAAGAGAAGCCCCTTAGCGGATTAACATGACATAGCAACACATTTATGTCTAAACAAGATGCCTCGCGCGCAGGACTAAAGAGACTATAATACATATAAGCTGGAAGTGGGACCTCATTGTCTCTCCCAAAGGCTCCGGTAACACTTAATGGATTCTTGACACGCTCCAGCTCTTCGAGACACTGGACAGATAGCCATTGTTTGCTATATTTGTGGGAAACGCAACATTGTTCACTGCGAACAGAGCAGAGGTGAAATTATAAACGTGGTAATTATGTTGTCAATCTATCACCCATAAGGTGCCTATAAATTATTGTCACATTGTATTTTATGTATTACCTGATTAATCATGTATGATATGCAAGTTTCGCGTTCCACATTGTGGTGCCTAAGTTTTGATCCTTAAATTATTATTTATTTATTAATATTAAAAAACAAAAATCATATCTATTTCATCGTTCTGAATTAACATACCTACTTTTTATCCAATTCGTAGATGTCATTGTTCGTAAAAGCACTTTACAGTTGAAAACCCGTGACATCGGGTCTAAAAGGTTTGGAATATTCAACTGAGGAAATTGAACGTGCAGAAACACGTACCTATTACATTGATGTTGCACTACGCGGCTTCGGAGCAAGGATATGGGGCGTGCTGCCCTGCACTCCTGGACGAGAGAGTTCGGAAAGGATGTCCGGTTAGATAGGCCGCCGTGCGTAGTTCACTGGGGCAGTAAGGATGGGAATATCGGAATATTTCATTTAGACTGTAAATCATGGAGTAAGATTTAGAATCGGGAATGTGTGTTTTTGCTTTGGCAAGCAAATTACTAGGACTAGGATATGGTTAAAGTATTTTTAAGGGAATTTTGCACTTATTTCTTCCATACGTATTCCATTTTTCAGTAGGATTTCAAAGGATTCAGGTTCACAACCTATATGTATACTTAACTAAACAATACATTTGCGTAACAGCAATTTCAAAACCCAATACATATTTTCCCCCTCACATATTTTTGTTGCTATGCTAAATTATATAACATCACTTCTCCAAAATTTATTTTTGCAAAAATGCAGCAAAAGTAATGAACTCGCGCAGATAGGTGCGAAATACGGCAAAGTGCACTATTTCTGCGAGAGCGTAGGTTGGGATAACAGTCACGGCGCAGGTTTCCGCCAAAGCGTCGATATCGTTGCTTCCTGTGAGCTACAACTATTTCGTTACATAGGGATGACGTATGTAACATATTGCTAAGCTTTTACAGTGTATTTATTAAGGTTTTTAGTATCTACCTACCAAGCGGTTCTAGCTCGCAAGGAAGGTAGTAGAGGTAGTTCCTACTTAAGGGAATAAATAGGAGTAGTAAATACTCCCTGAATATAAGGGGCATTTAGGGTTAGTAGTTAAGGAAGTACCATGTATAAGAAGAAAAACTGCCAACGAACGACTGACAGATGTACAAGTGACAGCTGAAGTATATGTATTCTGTATGAGAATTGGTAGGAAACGAAAGATGCAAGGATGGACTGCCAACCAAGCATTTGCTTAACCTTTGATCGGTCGACCCGCGATAAAGTAGAGGTATGTGTAACTATTTATATTTAATCACCATTAGCTCTCTCTATCCATAACAATATATCGTTAAATAAATATGCTTGTACCTTTCCCGTCGTTTCTTTATTATGATTACCTTGTTATTTGTACCTATGGAATGGGGGATAAGTATATTTTCCTTTCATCTTTCATAGTAAATCAAATAATGGTTAATGACATCATTCGACTGTCTGGGTCATGCTGTGTGAGGTACAATCAGCGTACGAATCCGAGCTAATCGATGCAAATGTCCAACATTTGGATGAAACAATGTCAAGGGCATTACATTTTCCTAAAGCGATTTAAAATTCTATTCTTATGTCGTCGTATAAAGGATAAATCATACAGGAACATTCACATAATGCAGGAAATAAATGTGACGCCAAACCTTTCCAGATCGTTCGGAGAGGTCGTCCGAGGAATAATGTATTATAGTTCGGCCATTCAGAGAATGCGTTCCTGACACGTCGCGATTGAACTGACGACGTAATAACATTCATTGATTATTGATATAATAATGTTGTTTTAATGCTCCTCAATTGTTAAAACGGTAAACAACCAGCAAAAATATTTTTATCGTAACTGCAACGCCATTGCAAAGTTACGTCGTCAGTTCAATCGCGACGTGTCAGGAACGCATTCTCTGAATGGCCGAACTATAGGAAGATTTATACGTTCATTAGCATTCGTGTAGGTACACCGTCAATGTCATACGATAATCTGTGATGCCTCTTACATCGACAACAAGTGCCCGAGACCTGAGAGCACGAGATATGAGATGTGTATCGAATACCTTCCATTCAAGGTGGAGGCTGATCTTTAACCTTCTTAAACGTGCAGTTAGCTCGAGTTTCTGGAGAAAAATGACAAAATGCGATCGAATTCTATTAGGACTCAGGGCATTATGTGTTGGTATATTTATGAACATTTGAAGCTGTCAATTGTTAATTATAATGATGGTAATCAGCATTCAGAGTCAGTAGCGTGAGCTGCGGACGGATATAGCGATCGCACCGTCGATAGCATACCCTCGAGGTTCGTACACTGCTCACTGATATTTATGGACCAATTTGCCATTGTCAATGTTTGCATTCCATTAACTCAAGGAAAGTGTTTGTGGACAGTTGTATTTGTCCTGACACAAGACAATCGTAGGTACTCAGTTTTCTGACCTGCTAAAGTATGAATCAGGGGAAAATTGTAATAAGTATTGGGAGTAGATATAAATTACGAATTAAGTGAATCTCGTCAGAAAGCACATTTGCCACGGGTCGGGATGGAATATTAGGACGCCGGCTGCTAACAAATTTGATTTTATCAGACTCGACGTTCTCGTGCCTGGCACAAAGTAATATAAATCTATGATCAATAAACTAAAAATGGTATGTTCATTACCTAAGATGACGAGTTTTTCACAATATTTCTGTGATCTTGCTCAGGTAAAAATCGTGTAAAAGTATAATTTCGTGACATGAGTAAAATACATCCTCCGAGCCTTTTCCCAAGCTATGTTGGGGTCGGCTTCCAGTCTAACCGGATTCAGCTGAGTACCAGTGCTTTACAAGAAGCGACTGCCTATCTGACCTCCTCAACCCAGTTACCCGGGCAACCCGAAACCCCTTGATTAGACTGGTGTCAGACTTACTGGCTTCTGACTACCCGTAACGACTGCCAAGGATGTTCAATGACAGCCGGTTCAATTCATTACCTAAGATGACGAGTTTTTCACAATATTTCTGTGATCTTGATCAGGTAAAAATCGTGTAAAAGTATAATTTCGTGACATGAGTAAAATACAAGCAGACATTATAAGAAGATTATATAGGTATTAATATATGTATTAATTTGTAGAATATTTGCTTGAAGCTGATGAATTGTTTAAATTCACTACAAACTACAAATAGCTCGAGTAAATCGTAAATCATACATTTATTAGTCATAGCTTTTTTAAAGCATGCTTGACCAAATGAAAGGCTGCCACAGATTAATAAACCTTTCACGAACTCGTTCAAGCCTGGAGTCCTTTGTTGATGCAAATAGTAAATGTCAGCAAAAGCAAAAACTCCAGAGAGCAAGTCGTCGAGCGGTTCGTTATGCGAATACGTGGGGTCTCGCTAAATTGCTACCCGACTCCGAATGCACGGACTTCGTTCTATAGCGTATGGCGTTGGTGAATGGTGCTCACCAAACTAATAAACATGGACTGCGACATTCTTAATAATTTTCACCACTAGGAGGGTTTTAATTGTTTGATTTTCTTCTATAATTATGTCTGAGTGGTTGTCGTAGGATAATACTCGTTTACTTGAAAATAAACAAACTTTTAAGGCAACGTAATGTTCGTATAAAACATCGTCAATTAAAAAAGTTTTAGTTCTGCGATTAGTTCCATAAATTGTCCTGTAGCAGTCTGCTCGCCGCTAATTACACTTATCTCTCCCATTCGAAGAATACTTATGTTGTTTTCACCACCATGAGGCACATCGACCGACCGTGGAAGGTACCTAAGTTTCATAAATTATTAGCGACAAGGGGAACTGAGGCAAGGTAAACTTGCGACTTGCGAGTCTGTTGCCTGCAGGGAACACGTCTTTGATAACAACATTATTTGTATGAGTTATGATTACTGGTGAGGTTTCAACAAAGGGGGAGCATCGGCCGCATTGACGTCGATACGGGCTATTTAAGTCCTCGTTTGAATGGTAGCTGTCAAATAGAAGATTATCAGACATATGCAACGCACTTGTAGCTGATGTATTGCACGCTGCACAGTGCAGAACACTTCAGCTGCGCTCGCAACAGCGATATTGTATGCATTCGTTGACCCGCTTATGTAAATTGAAAGCAATTGTGGCGAAATGAGGGAATTAACGATATGTTCCATTAAATTATACGACATAAATGGACATAGTTGCTGATGAAACACTGCGTGGGAGACAATGTTTAATGTGATTATAATGTCTCCTTCTCGCCTTCTCCTTAATTTGGCCTTGTTCGGCTGGACGACAAACATTGCCAAAAATATTAAGGTAAAAGATTTTCTTATATTTACTCACAATAATGAGTCTCACTGCAAACAAAAGAACAGACATCGTAGTGAATGAGAGTAAGTAACAATAAATTCACATGCTCTTCTGTATTCAACTATGTATGTTAATGTTAAGTTGGTATTTAAAGTTTTTTTCACACTTCCTACTAATATGTATTGTAAACGTGAAAGTTTGATTTAAAATTTTTGCATTTTTTACCTTGATCACCTATTACGAATGAATGAAACGAGCAACAAAATTCTATAGGTCCGTATTGAGACATATAATACTTTTTATCCAGGTGCGGGAAATAGTACTTGGAGACGCGGGCGGGAGCTAGTTTAAGTAATAAAATGAAAATGATAACGATCAGAATGACGGAAGAAAGTTGGTAATGGCATACGCTAGACTAGGCTAGACGGAGTGTCTGGTTCATGACCCATTTCCCCAAAAGTACTCAACCACAAGACTATTTTTTCTCTTTTGTGTCGTGACTCATGACTTATTATAAGTTATGACAAGCAAAAATACTCGTTCTAGAATTTTTGCTAAACCTAAATTACTAAGTTGATATTTCAGAAGATTATTTAATACTGCTATAGACTATATATAGACGATTCCATAACTGCTTGATATCCTTCAGACCAAAGGTCATGTAGTAAAAGTTCTGTTAGGTACAGGTCAGAACTTTTATGACCACAGACGATGATAGCCTTCTTGGGTGGTTAAGATGTCGGCCATCACAAAGAAACACCGTCAATAAATCTTTCTAGGAATTGTAATGGGAGTTCAGCACCTCATTTGCTCTTGTATCCTGGACCTACCAGTGTGGCCAACTCATGCAATTGTATGTCCTCGTCCAAGCTTAAAATGAGTATTGATAGTTGGTCTAGGTGGGGCCTAATACAAAAGAATCCCCATATTACCAGGAAAATTAAATGAGTGGATTATCTATTTATTATTATTGTAATTCGGTTGATTGTTATGTATTATTCTTAGTTCTTAGTCTATTAATGTTCGGATTACAGTATTCAAGCTTTATTTGGTCACCATTGTTTTCTATTACGGTAGTTTATTTTCCTGTAAAGCTTTTCCGTGTTCGTATTGTTTCTTTCCAAACTCAAATTTGAAGTCAAATATTTTCGGAATACTCTTAGTAACTTACAGCACCAACATTTTAAGCACTCTTACCTACCTATTTAGCACTGGTGCCACAGATTACAGTGCTGTAAAAATGACTCCAACTTCTGTGGAGACGATGCAGATGATGGAGCACATAATGTTTTATGATTTTCAAAAAAAAAAAAACATTTTTTATTTGTGTCCTGTAGGTACAAAAATATGGTCACTACGATGCAAATGACACAAAAAAGAAATAATCATTAAAATAAATCACAATGTTTATTTATTTCATTCATACATTTCAATATTACACTACCATTCAAAGAAGGCGTTCATAGCTACCCCGCGCGTCCCGCACCGCGCCCCGCCAGCCCCGCGTCATGAATATCCGACCAAACGAACGGCGCGCGCCCGGCCCGCCAGTCATCGAGCGGCGGTCTTGGAAGATGCTATCGGAGAGAAACAAAATATTGCTAACGTTGTAGATCTGACATGCGCGTAGTTATTCATAAATTGTGAATAAAAACAAACGAACCAATTGGATTTCAGTGATCGAACAAAGTGACAGTGCAGTGTTGACATTAGATCGGCTGCAAGTTCGCTTATTCCGCGTATCATTTTAACCGTTTGGTGCAGTGTTTATGTTGGGTGCGCGCCGCCCGTTTCGTCCGGCGTGCTGGAGGGACGTCGCCCTCGAGGATTCCTATTAGAGGTAAGGCGCAAAGATGTTGATTATTTTAGCTTTCGTTTGTACGCAACTTTATCTACGAAAACAACACTGGACAACGCGCGCCTCTCGGAACGGTGAACGATGATTTATAGTCGTATGAAAGCCGGTTCCTACCCCAGTCCAAGCACGATGTCAGGATGGGTTCAAATAAATCCGGTTAGTATGCATGAAATAACACAGTAATAGTGTTCAATGATGTTATTTGACACACTGAAGTTATTTTCAATTTATTTTTTGATAAGTTTAACTTAGAAGATGAATCAGGAGATCGTCAAGACGGTGAACAGACTTGTGAATTTAAATTTTGTTGAGGTTGTCATTTATTAATTAGTTCCTATACTTACAATCATCAAGTTATCTGTGGTATAACTTTTAAATCTACATAAAACTTGATACAACCAAATCATAACATTAACAACCGACGAAACTTATTAATAGAAAATTAATTGTAGGTTTTAGTATTAATAAGTAAGTAAGAATATTTAGACACGCGTCTGTCTACTTTGGGTATTAGGTACCTACCTATCTATGCTTAAGTATCGCAAAATGTTAAATTCCATTTTTTTTCATAATCCACCTCGTATTTGACTTTTCTTTTTTAATTTGGCATACTAAGTGGGATTTACAGCTTGCCTGTGTGCCAAATTAATACTGCAAAAGAAAATCAATCCATTTACTTAAGTATTTTTTTCCTAAAAAACTACAAGTTCTTCCTTCTACATGTCGCGTCATCGGCGTTTTATAATAAAAAAACTTCCTTGTTTATAATGATAACAAGAATATCAGCAAGTGTTATTGGCGTACCTTACGTGTGCTGCAACTGGCTTGGAACGGTTGGTAGGCGGGTACCGAGAGCGTAACCCAGTTTCACGGGTCACGCTGCTGAGCTCTCAGCTCACCCGGCGAAATGCTTATTCGCTTCGACAACTTACAAGATACAGGCTTATTATCACGCCTTTATACAATAAGGACGAGATATATTGTCCCGGAATAGTACCTTCCTACCGAAAGGTTAATATTATGAAGCAAAAATGTTATGTTAAGGATATACTGACGACTTGCTTGTTGCGGATTACCCACATGTTGGTAAATGTGGCAAAGGCATGAAAACCAAAATCAGAAAACAAGTAGGTAATTCTGAAAACATCGATATCGAAGGAAACAAAGCTTTAATTACCTAATTAATTTTGTTTCCATGCGTGCACCGATATGAATTTCCATCATAGCTGATAACAATAATTGCGACTTTACGACATTTCCTTTTATTGTACAATTTACTAATGCAATGTGTCATCGGCCTGGAAATATCTAAAGAGATTAAATATTAACGCGCGGTAGAATGGGAGCAACAATAAAACACGAATGATGAAGTCATTGGCCACGATGACTGCTGATGATGATGTAAGCGATTTTTGACCACTCGATGTTGGACCCCCGAGATAACAGGTTTTGTTTCCAATTCTTCATTAATTTGGAATCGATTCGACATTCTTTCAATTTATGTTGAGTAAATGTGTTATGTTTTATAAAGAAAACATTTTAGACAACAATACTTTACCTTCTTGGAAACACTTACAACTTCCCTTCCAAGCGACGGGAAACAAAAATTGAAATAATATTTTTGGATTGAATTATTTTTCTAAAAGGAACAGACGATAATAAATGGTTTTGCATGAATATGAAAACAAGGAAGTTTAGAAGCCTTTCCGAGCACGCCAAGACCCATGTTGTCGCAGCTTAGAAAGCCATACCTTCCAGTGAATACATATGGAGTAGTGCATAAACAGTGCAAGGTTTCGTTGAAGCATTAGAAGTCAGTCGAGCGTAACATCAACACAACCTGTTTAAAAACCAAACCAAATTAAATGATTCATTGAGGCGAATGTCAATGATGTTGTTGGAAACAAAGCAGATGTAATAACAGCTAATAATCATAAATCTTGGGCCCAAATGACATGAAATTTTACTCTAGGTTCAGAGATTGAGAAATACCAGTAGAATTTGCCCCTAAAGCTAGTATTGGTATTTAGGGATCGTTAAACAGAGCAGTAATTTATCACCTGTGTGCGTAGTGCGTAACGTTCCACTATCGGATGGTTAAACAGTGCAATTAACAGGAGCAGGCAATAGTTGCTAATTTGTACGTTGAACTGCAACCTGTAGCAACGCAGCTATCATTTTAACGTTACATAGCCAGGTGTGCAATTTAAATATCTCGTTTTCGTCAATGTAGAAGCAATATTTCGTGAAATTGTGCAGCAACATGATTGATATTTGATAGCATGTCGCCTGCCCAATAAATTGTGTAAAAACTCGATCAGTGTCAGTTAGGAGAGTGCAGTGTTTGAGCTCAGTTTATTGCTCCGCCGGCGGGCTGCATCCGGCTCGTAAAATTTTAAATGTTTGCCTTTGGTTCCACAACAGACCTATATTAGACCTAACACAGAGTTCTGTAACATTATTGATGGGAGTTTAAGTATGCTTAACAGTGTTTTGGTTTACTTTCTGGGTAGCTACTTAAAACTTGCAATTAATTATTGCGTTATTGCAAAATCAGTGTATTGCTAGTACATAAATGTATAGTATATTATGAAAATGATACAGATTTGGAAGCAGTGATGAAATTATCGCCTTGATTACATAATTAAGAATACTTACATTACGTAACTCTTAAGTTATTAAAACAAGTTAATAATTGGAGTAATGTTTTTATTGCTTACCCAAATTCAGCCAGTAAGATAAATTAACGACTTTATTTTCAGTTTTACGTTTAAAATCGACGTTAACAATGAACATGTCAAAATTTGTGCAAAAAGATCATGAAAGACTACGGTCCTTAAAAGAAGTAGGATGTAAATAAACTTTATATTAAGAATGAGACCCCACATAAAGAACAAAGAAAACAAAATTGTTTAAATATTTATGTTTGACATACAACTCTGAATGACCTCCGGTACTCGATCGCCTTGAAACTTAACATTTTGTTAACACAATTGCATGGTTTGTATAGCATAAACCATACCAATAATCATTGGTTCCCGATTAGGTATTACGAGATAATAGCCAAGTAATAAGCGAATACGTCGTTTTGAAAAAGGATTTTTTTCTTATATTAATTTGATATCAGATAATTCCTATATCGAATTAATAGTGTTAGAATTATTAATGTGGTGTCAATATTTCATATTTGGACACTTAGGATAAGGTACATACTTCAATAATACACAATAGGAAGTTGTCCTCTTCATTTACCTTAACTGTAAAGGATGGTTTATTATATTTTAGTATACAGCATGAAATATTTACAATGAATCACCTAATTGTTATACAGCAACTCAGCAACACCAGCATCAATACAAGTCTTTTACATAGAATATAAAAAAATACAAAAGACTTTGCTTTTTATAGAATGCTAAGAAACTTACTGCGTCAAATGCCTAAATCATGCCACTTGAATGTCGCCTCGCCTTAATAACCTTTGTTATACAAAGAACACTGGATTTAGCTCCGCATTGTAAAAGCTGACTCAAGTACTATTTAAATATATTTTCATCCAATCAAATGGCTTCCAAATGCTCAAAGCTACACTTATTAATTATAATGATGAATCTTTTGAAAAAAAAAACATTGCTCTCACTCAATTAAGGTATTTTATAGAATTCAAGAAGGTACACAAATGTTTTTAGGAAATATTTCATGTACCTACTTATGTTGTGTGCAATGATGTATTAATATGTATTTTAGACACATTTAAAGACGAACCCTTTGAGTTCCTTTTAGAATTGAACTACACGATCGTATCAACACATCACAGCCTGCTGTCTCTTCGTCCTTCCCGTTCTCCCAAGAAACTACTGTTATAGTTTCATATCTAAGTTCCCAAAACAAATAACTTTGTTCCAAATTCACTTGGATGTCATGTTCTGCTTTACGGAACTAGGATCAGGACTTTGGGAATACGCAACCTCTTTTTATGATGGTGTCAGCTTGTGTCGTTATTGTCATTGGAAGCGAGAACTGTAAATTGGCGCCCACTAACCCAATTTGGGCTCGGCCATTGTCGAATTGTGAATGAACAATAAAAATCCTAAATAACGGTAATTGGTGTGGGTGCACTATGTTACTGTTATTTCATTTGCGGCATTGCTATTTATATTCATTACTGTAATCATGTGAGCAACTGAAAATAAAGCACATGTAAAAAACAGTTATTATGCTCGTTTGTAAACTTCACTTTTTGAATGTTAGATAAAGAATTTTAATAACCGTTTATGTAAAGTTTTTAACGCATACTCAGTCTGGAAGTTTCTTTTTACAAATAAGGTAAACTACCCATAACATATCTAGTGTTGTATAATAAGACTTCCTTATTAAAATATTCATTCTATTCACCAAGTTTAAGGCTGATCTCGCCAAAGTTGAAGAAGCTGCCGTAAGAGTTTAGAAAGTTTCCCTTGTGAGGATATACGAACAATTTGTTAGAGAGCAACACAAATATTTCAGATACTTAAGGAATGATTAAGGACGTCAAGATTCAGAGATGAAGATTTATAGTGCTTCTGTCTGCCGTTCACTGTTTCTGACATTTGATTGTGATTTAATGCTTGCAAACTAGGCTGTGTTCTTATGAAGTACTGCATTTTAGTTAGTTCCTCTAAGAGTTATTTTTTGTGCCTATTCAACA
The DNA here is from genome assembly GCF_022581195.2 of Helicoverpa zea. Taxonomy (NCBI): domain Eukaryota; kingdom Metazoa; phylum Arthropoda; class Insecta; order Lepidoptera; family Noctuidae; genus Helicoverpa; species Helicoverpa zea. The sequence goes on from NC_061457.1 coordinate 8,314,528, forward strand.
CCAATGTGTCTTAAAACTGGAAAAAAAATTCTGTCTACTGAAAATATTTTGCACGGAAGACCTACAAGTTCTGAACTCTTATTGAATTAGTAATTTGTAGTCTGATGTAACCTTGCTAATTGTCCACGGGAAGTTCTTCCGTCGATCTGAAGTTCCGCTTCATGAGCTACTGATAATATTAACGATTATAACTGAATTAACGTAAGGTTCACCTCGATTGAATTGGCATTATTGCACCCTTGATCCGTAAAGATAAAGTAAAGCGATCGTCGATGTCACAATAATAACCATAATTGAAATTATATCGCATTTAACCACTGTATTTAAATATCATAACTTGCTAAGTAATTGCAATTTAATTGAACCAGTTAACTGAGTTACCTCGGTGGATTTGTTAAAAGATTTTATTTAAATGATGTAGGTACTCTTAGACACCAATATCATTTCCAGGAAAGTAATTTTGCAAGTTAATAAAATGAAAACTTTTTTCCTTGAACGATATTGTTACTTTGGTCTTTATTAAATTAACGTGATCGTGGGAAGCTGTCTGATGCCAAGCTGAAATTAAACTTCGGAAAGTTAAAGAAACAGACAGAACTCCGTAAATGAGATGTAAATGTGATTTAATAAGAATCATGCTTGCTTAGAATTGTAATTCTATGTTTTTTATTCTAGTCTTGTGAAAAATAATGTATGCTTTGGTTCTACAAGAGAAGTTTGTCCAGATGCTGAGAAGTACGTGAGAGCACGTCTGTGACGATAGAAATTTTCTTTAAGAGTTCGGTATCCTTTGCCACGTTTTACAGCTGCTCTAAAAATATAAAGATCCGACCTCACATTCCACTGCAATATTATATCTAGTATCATTTTATTAGATTATGCATCTTGATGCTTATTTTTATTTCATTTTTTTCCACGTTTTATTTATTTCGGTGCAGTGTGGGTTTGATTCACTTGCAATATTTTAAAGTAACCATTGGTGCAGAATTTTTCAAACATGTTACCAACTTACCTGAAGTAATAAGAAATTAATTAATTAATTTAAATTAATTTTAATAAATGCGTATCAAGTCACGACTATTTTACATTTTTACACGTTCAAACTCATTTATAAAATTGATAATACATAATGCTATCACACATGGTAGTGTCATCATAAAAAGTAATCGTCAAAGAAGAACTGGAATAATTTATGCCACATTTTCCGTGACAAATCAAATACAAAGCGCGATGTTACATTTATAGTAACATTCATTTACAACATAATATCTATTATTCAATAATTTCAAATTCAACTACTTCTGAACTAACAAATGAAAATCGAAATTTGACTGCATAAAGAGACAGTTCAATAAAACCTTTGTTTTGGCCTAAAATTACATTAATCGTCGTGAAGTTAATAGTGCAGTCCATTCTCATATGGTTAAGCCAGAAATATGGTTGTACTCGTACTCTTTCAACTTCTACTTCTGAACTAACAAATGAAAATCGAAATTTTACTGCATAAAAAGACGGTTCAATAAATCTCTCGTTTTAGCTTGAAATTATAATTGTCCTGAAGTTCTTAATGCAGTCCATTCTCATATGGTTAAACTAGAAATACCTACATATGTACTCGTTAGTAAGTGGACCAAAGATAAGTAAGGTATTACAAGTTAATTACTATCTGCTCCGGTTCAAATGCGCCTCATTGTTTAAAGTAGATAATGGATCTCTTATTGATAAACCTTTTTCTTTTCTGTTGTATGTACGTGCAGTTTTAATGATGTTGGATGTTAGAGGTCGTTGTCACAGAATTTGTTCTTATGCTTACAGGCACTATGAGCTTTTTTCTGGATTGGGAAGTCAAAAACGAATATGTACACTCAAAGACAATTGATTCCCTTTTTTCCTATTTTTAGCCACACATTTCAGGTCAATTCCTGTATTGAACGTATTCTTTATCAATCTCGTATGTAATCTTGCTTGACACGTATTTACCCCTGAGAGGCGCTATCCTATAGCGGCAGCTTTTAGGCTTTTACTGAAAAAGGCCTTTACCTTCCATCAACGTTTTATTATTATGGAATAATGATGTGACAAAATGTGTGAAAAGTGGTATTTACACTGGCTATAAGACTACTTAGAGCGCTTGTGTAGAACTGCTTATCTATGGTTTGTATGTGGACTACGTGTGAATTATAAAAATAAATAAGTGAGTACTTGCGTCTTTTAGACAAGATGTGTGAAACAACTTGTTTGCGTAAATTTATTTTGGTACATGTGTAATTACGAATTTATGACGCATAACTAAAATGTAAGAAAAATTAATTGGCTAATCTTATAAAATTTTACAACTCAGGCTGTTAATTAACGAAACACGATAACCTTTTGTAATAGCTTAAAATAGTCTTGATATTTAGATTTACACGCGTATTAATAAATATAATTTTCAATTCAAAAATAAATATTTTACTTTATTATAGCATTGCATCCAATGACAAATGCAGGTGAACTCATAGTATGTATCATAGTATGTATATAATAACTCAAAAACGCAAGTGTGCGAGGAAACACGTAGGCTTAGCTAATTTGTTGCTAAGAAATATTAAGTCTAGAATAAATACCGTAATTCTACACTCATATATAGGTTATATGCATTTACCGGTTTTAAATGTGTGATTTCCGATAAAATATAAACCAAGTGTCAAACCATGGACATAATAAGAGCCTAGTTTATTAAAGGCTATTTTATTGACAGAAAACCAGTTGGGTATAGTTAATCCGTTTAGTGGTAGCGACATGGTTAATAACATTGGTGAATAAGTGTGTTGTTTTAATTAGATACGTCGAAGTGGTTCAGTAATGACGGTCACCTGTCACACCGTAGGCATCAACCACGCGGTGCGGTTGTTCGGAGACTAATTGCGTTACTAATTGATTATGATAAACAAATAAACAGCATTTTACGTAACATTGACATGTTTGTTGAAAGAATATTAATTACTGTCATCAATCAATATCTAGGCTATTTAATTGTGGTGTGAATAATATTCTTGAGCAATTAAGCGCAATTGTATCTATGTTCTTTTAATTTTTTGAGTCTCACATTGATTACTACTCTAATTGCTGGATGTAGGTATATCCCATAAATCATTAGGATCGATTTCAAATAACATTCAGCCACCAAAGTATCGTAAAGGTTACATTTGGAGTGTACTTAAAAATCAGTAAGCAATGAGTCAAAGATTCATGTTGGGTTGACCTCTGAACCATCACAGAGATATCATTTCTTAATGACCGCATTTCTTATAAAAATGCGGAAGTTTATATGTTAATGTTCAACAATTATACTACTATCTACTAATTAAAAAGAAAAAAAAACTGTGATACATACTTCAGTTCCGAGCAATGAGATAAGAAAGATCAATGTACTGTTTGTTGTATGTGTAATATTTGTTGTTATCGAAATCAAATGTTCTCTAGACAAAGATGCCTGTCTTTTGACTTTTGGCTAGAGAGGTTAACGTAAGGACAATATTAGTGCAAGGGCACCATTAAAACTCTAATCTTTTGAATACTAGCCAGATATACAAGAGCCGGTATAACACGGCCAACCTCCATATAAACAGGATATTTTTTAAATGTTATTCCACAAAATTCTAATGTATTCATGACAATAAAGCTAAATTATAGCCAACTTGTTTACTAAAAAAACGTGTTCAAAATTCTTGTTTTGGAGGTTGTTGCAACTGCACGTTTTATGGTGTAGTATAGTGATAGTGAGTTATGTAGTACCACACTACAGTAATATATTCTAGTAAAAGCAATAATGTATTAAAAAAAAAAAACAAGAATGTTTATTAATGATTTCATAAGTGCTGATATATTAACGGTACATTTTATTTTATGACCTAAACATTCGCGAATAACGGTCATAACATCATTTATCTTTGGTAGATAACTACTAAAATATACATATACATAGTTAATTATATACCAAGCCTAAGTCATTGATAGATTAACGTCAATATAGTAAAATTATATATAATTACGCCGCCGTGTTGATATTTATGTAACTCGGTTTGGTTGCTTTAAATAATTTAGATCAACAATGTGGGCGTTAACATTTGCGTGATGAATTATTTTTGTAGACGGAAGCAATGTTATTGCACTGTGAATATCCCTCAGTATTTATTCATATTTCGAGGTGACAGTCTATTTTGGTGTCGCCATCCAGCGCCGCTGGCCTATGATGACAGATCCTCATGTACGCAGAACATTTTAACATTCCCATGCGAAAATATTGAGCTGCGTACACAAACGTCTTCCCTTGATGAACATATCGTTCATGAAGCCAATAAAAATATAGACGTTTTTAATTTGATTGACTGTGTGTTTACAACTGGTTCTATATCCGCGTCTGCTATTAACGCTATATTGCCCACGAAGCGAATAAATTAATTGAATGACTTTTTGATTTGCCAGATTGCATAGATGACTCTACGATGGCACTAAGATGTCTTATTGTCTCTGACACTACAGATTAACTTATAGAAATGTATGTGTAGGTACCTATATGAGTTTTTAAATATTGTTCCTGGTATTTCAAAGGCCGACCAAACGATCAAAAATCATTATCAAGCAAACTACCGTACCTTTATTTGTCTAAAACATATGAAAAATCAAACAAAAACTGTCATTCAACACTCAAGCTACAAGGTGAAGTAATTGTAAGAATTTTAGGTGATTAACCTGTGAATGAGTTTACGTAAGCTCTACCAACAAACTAACGACTGTTAGTCTGTGTAGAATATTTGACATTACAAACGGATATTTGCACTAAGGGTGAGATAAAATTTCAAGTTTATTTTACCACTAACGAGTATCCCACCGTGCATTTGTTTCTTTATCGTCAACATAAATATCATTTACATATTCTAATCATTGCTTTATAAATAATGTTGTATCTTTTCAATCCCTGTAATGTCGTTTGCGTGTAAGTCACTGAATGATTGGTCGTAACGTGTTGATTTTACTAACTTAATGATAGATACTTGAAGCCACAGTCAACACCTTTTTATCTCTCGTTAAGAAGCTTACCCTTGTTACTTAATTATCTTCACAATTTTGGTGTTTACAAATCGTTAACTGTTGACAAAAACGTGCTGTCATAACCTTTTTGTTTTTCTTCGTGGTAGGTATTGGGTAATTCATGTGAATTTTTTCTTATTGTAATTCATATGTGTTGTCACTCACCTCATCATCGACATTAGCGTTAAATTCTGATACTTTCGCTAGTGGATTCTTAGTATTTTCGCCAAAAATAATCAAGTCATTAAAAACTAAATTAGGTTTGAATACAATAAACTATTAGTTGTAAACTGTTGAATGGTGTCTTCATTCTTTTGTTCAGCGGACATTCGGTTCCTATATACATAAGAGTGACGTCATTGTCCGTTGGTTCGTTTACTATCCTTCCATGTACTACATTGTCACTTCATATAATAAACAAAGAGCTCATTATGTCTGGATCTGTAATTGATTCTATTACCATGCTAATATGATCGGTAATGCGATTACTGTGCTTAGCTGCCGGTGCTTACTGCATTAAGTTATGAACTTATGACAGACAGCTTCCTACCGAATAAACATCACAACTGACACGTTTTTGTACACACTTGTTAGATTGATGCACAAAAACAAATAAAGTGTAATATAAGATTAGAATCAAGGTTAAGTAAGGCCAGATTTACATTTGTTACTCACGACTTAGTAACTCGAAGCTAGTGGAAACTGTAAACGCTTTTGTTAGAATTAATGGAATATTTATACAAATACAAATGGATTTTAAATAATTATTGCCCTTCTAAATAATTAAATGAAAAGGTAGGTTACATATACACCCTTAAAATCAAATATTTTTTCGAAACTTACAGAAATAACTCACAAGTGTAAAGTCAGCCTTACCCTAATAAAAAGGTTAATGATATTGCTAATTATACCTACATATTAATAATGCAATGATACCAAATCTGATAATAATTAAAAACAAGAAGTTCGCGTGACTAATGCTCGTAATATTAGATGCTAAAACACGTAAGTATTATTAACTAACTTTATTTAACAGTATGTAGCTACCAACTTATTAGTTATATACTGAAAAGTATATTTTGTCGTTACCGTAAGAAACACGACAATTATGCACTCCACTTTGTGCACTACGCACTCTCATGATGAATGGTCCGCGTGCCACATGTAGTTTATAAATAAATACAAATAAATATTGATTTATGAACTTAAATGAACTTTGACCCTTAATTCATAAGAAAATGTTATGTTCGGTTCTTTAACCGAGGTGTAGACAAAATATTTTGCATTTTTAACCAGAAAATCATAGCAAATGATACGTAGGGAACGACTTACCTACATAGTTATACCCAGTAGATATGGTGAGATTTGAGCGAGAGAAATAGGTCACCGTGGATTTCAGTGCAATATATCCCTACTTATAGGTTATTGGAATCTTGAACTAAATGCATTCCTATTTCATAGCTCAGATGTTCTAGGTTTAATATTCTGAAAACATGAAATATTAGAGTTTGCCCCAGCTCAATACATCAGTACAATTATGATGACTCAATTTTAATTGCTACTGACTTATTCTTCAACTCAACAAGGCAATGTTTTAATTCAGTAATTAAAGTGTTTAGTTTTTTTTTTTTACATAATCTCGAATTAATTAATGTTATATTGTTGTACACTTTATGGACTAAGCGTTAGATTTTGAGACGGTTTTTTTTTCAACATACATACATACTCGTTTGAGTGGATTGTAAAAAAGATTTTTATCTCATATGCTACAGATTTACCTACATAACAGTAATTGTATGCGCGCAAATGTCCGCATAAAATTACTCCATAGTAATATGAAGTCCAAAACAATAACCTAAATTAAGCAATACTGAAGGACATTTTACGCAAGTTGAACAGAAAGGAGTTCAACAAATAAACATCGGTTTCATAATAATCGTCGATCCCCACAAAATGAAATCGAAGGCGATTACAGTAAAATTATCATGATTAGGGTGAAGACCAGGAAAATCAATACTGCCTCGTCATTTGATTGGTATGTTAACCTGTTTACTGCCGGCCGCCGCTGCTACCTGTCTGTCAGACCTATTGATTTAAAAGCGCATACATTATACGTATACTTGACCACTGACATTAAATTTTGCTAAGTTTGAAAACGAGGCTACTTCAGATTTTTCACAATAAAGAAATATTGGGTACATGAGAAGCGGGTTAGCTTTCTTTTATTTTGGAGTTTCCTGTTATCTTTCTTCACAGTCATTCGAATCACGTGGGAGACTTTCAGACGTAGCTTTCATCATAAAAATCAAAGTATGTATTTTATTCTTTCAAAAATTTTGACTGACACGCTTCCGTTCCTTGTGATCAAATATTATTTTTTCACAATATCCAGTGATCTTCAGTACAAGGTTCAGTCCTCTGAAAAAGAAGGTTTTATGTGAAGCAGCGTCCGATGTTTCAACATTTCTTTGAAAGATCTTTTTCTACATAAACATTTACTTAGGAATCTTACCTTTTTAAAAATAATAATGTATTGTGAAGTTTCTTAAGTTGTTCAAGTCGGGTGGGGTTTTTATCTGTTATAAAGTTTTCTCTCCGAATAGTTTCAAATAAAGAAAATATGATCAATAGATATCTAAAGGAAAATTCTAGGTATTTGAAGAAATAGCCTTTACCATCAGAGGATTTACAAACAATTTTCAACAATTTATTAGAGTTAATGGTGTCAGTTTCGTGTTTGTATGTGCATACGTGTGAGCTACTTTTATAATGAGAGATATGTCAGACCGAACAAATTATTGAAAAATGTAAGCTATTGCGAACCTCCAACCTAACGGTATGCATTATACGTAGCGAATTAATTAGATTAATTAGTGCACCGTTTTTCTACTTGTAGATACGCAGGTAATGCGGTCAAATACATAGGTATAGGCATTATGAGTCACCGGAGAGCAATTTGAACTCATGAATGCACCGGATCTGGCGATCGTAATAAAGGTTTGTTTGGCCGCAACCTGCGCTTTCATTGACTGAAATTCATGAGTGCGGCTCGTGGAGAGCTTGAGTCGTCGGCTGGCGTCGCGGCGCGTTTTATTCGCCACAGCAATGCCTGCGGGGTTTATTGACCCGGCGACCGTAAACCCCCTTCCCCTCTTCCAACGATCTTACCAGCGGTTTTAAACTGTTTCCTAACAAATACGTTCTCAATCTCGGCGATGTTCAATCCGCAATAACAATTCAAAAAGATTTAATTTGATCCTCATTGTTAAGACAAAGGCGAAATGAAAACCATCGTAAATGGTCACGTTTTAAAACCTTTCTTCCTCTATTAAACCCTCCTTCTTTTCTAATCCTTCCATCTGGCCAGTTTCGTTATAATCAAGAGAGTATTCTAATACAAACAAACAAAAATTGTTACATCACAATCATCACACTCCAGTTCCTATCAAAACACAGAAAATTTCATAAAAGCAATATTAGGCCCTTGCCTGACAACATGTTTATTTCAATAAAGATAAAGAAATTTCCTCCGTAATGGACGTCTGCGCCTCGTTTTATCTCTAATTGGGTTGTATTGCCAGACGAAATGGTCGCTTGGTTTGGGACTCTTACAATGTTCGTGTTATCTCACATTTAAGAAGCTTTAAATAAACGAGGTATTTAGTGGTGATTGTGAAGTTGTAGAAAATTCCTTCCGTACTCCTTGGTAGTTACTGAATACCCAGTTTCGACAAAGAAACAATATTTCAAGTCGAGCTCATTGAATTCAGTAGATTGTTTCCCTTTGCGTAGGTTATCGAATTTTCTGCCGGTTACCAATGTCTGAACTAAATTATCGTTTCCAATACCCACCCAGGCCTTATTCAAAAGGACGAAGCGGCTGTGGTTTGCAAAGAGAAACTCGTACCTTCCCTCCTACTACCTACATATTTTACGATAGCAATTTCATGCGGAAACCCTTTGAAATATGTAGGATCCATCGGGAATATAAATTGTTTTAATATAAAATGCAGAGTGCATACGTGAAATGCACTTTTTAAAAAAGCTCTTCCATGAAAATGTCGTGTTGGTCTACCACGTGTTACGTTGTTCATAAACTATTGGCGCAGCGCGGTCACACTGTGTGCGGCTGCCAAGTCCTCACAACGGTGGCTGACATTCTGATTGAGTGGCTCTGCTTACTCGAAAGTGGTATTTTTATGTCCCGTTTCAGCACAAATTATATCATCTGCCTTTTGAATTTAGCTTACGTTTCCATTGTGTTTTTCTTGCTTCTGTTCATTCGTGACAGGTTGCAGATAGCTTAACTTTGCATGAGAAAATTAGCATTATATACAGTAGTTGGGCAGTGAAGGTCAGGTCAGTCGTTTCACGTGAAATATTGATATTTAGCTTCGTCTAGGTAAACTGGAAGCCGACCCCATCCTAGTAGAGCAAGGCTAGATTAAATAAAGGTTACGATTGTAAATCTGCATACTCATACCAAAGCATAATGCCCGTAAAATGCTACCCACGTTTAATCAGTAAACTAAAATGGAACATTCTATGTATAGTCTGTAGCGTCTCGATGCACTAACTTATGCAACAGTAGCGTGTAACACCAACACGTGGCGCGGTAAAAATTTCAACATCGGTATCATGGTTCATTAGGTATCGGATGCAGGCACGCGACTCGATTATGCTAATTCGATTGTCTCCGCGCGACGCGTCTAGCCTCGCCCGTGTCGGCGGCTAATTTAATCCTGCATTCAAACTCATCGCTCTTTTCTACAATCAATAAAACAAGGATTAGCGTTTGAAACTACGCAATAGTCTTGCAACTAATTGGGACGCGGTGATTGAGGCTAATGTATTAAAGGCTTTAGCGGACTTGTTCTAATCTTAAAACTTGGTTCAACCAAGAAGAGTAACTTTACTGATGGACTAGTTTTGTTTACAAAGGACTTAAGAAAACCGTTGACTAAAGGCAATTTACTTAGAATGTTTAATGCTCTTCATATCCTTGTATACCTACATGAGCGTGTTTTCGCTAACCGAGCATTAAATATGCTGTTTGAGTTATGAAGTTGAATTGCTTTTAAAGTCCAGGCTCTTTCCATCCTTGGTTTCTGTATGTACGGCCCTGTAGCGCAACCGCGAGCTATGGAGCACCTTTAAACTTTGGCCTTTGGTCGGCGAGAGACCCTTTGAAAACATGAGAATTTGTCGCTCGCTCGTTTACACGGAATTCCACTTAATTCTTGACCCTAAATCTAGAATACAAGGACACTAGCTTTATGAAAATCTCACTATTTTTTTGTGTCCAGCCTGGTGAACATCTATTTCAATAAAATTATTTGTTTGAAATATTTTAAGTAGCTAGTGAAACTTTGTTTTGAGGTATTGTCTAATACTCTAGTATACAAATGTGAATTGTCTTAATAAATAAATAATTATTGCTAAAACTATACTTACGCGTCTTCCGAACATTATATTTGCCTTAAATGCAACACAAACTCACTCATCGGTTTAAAAGCTTCGTGCAATGTTCCGCCCCGGCACGACTTGCTAACGTTACCCGCGGGCCATATCGACAAGCAACTCCCACGAAACAACAGATGTATCTCTATGCACAGTACTTGAATGAATCCTTACATACTATTGAATTGGAAATACATTAAAATTATCAGTATTATGATTCTGAGAGCAACTATTAAAGTACCGTAAATCAGCGGTATCGAGAATGGAGCACACAAATATAAACCGCCAATTTAGATGTTCTAAAGGCTAGATGTATTGTTACAAATTTGAGAGTTTTTTAAACGCTAAAATATTGTGTTGCGTTTCTCTATTATTTAGTGGAGTTGTATCAAAGTTAAATCCTAATCCTCCTCCGCTCAAAGAGTTGGTCGAAGTTCTGTACTTCGACGTAATGCTCTAACTGAAGTTTAAATACCTGACTAGCCACAGGTGCAACAGAATTAACCAACTAACGCGTTTATAATAGCTACTAAAATACAATATTTTAACAATACAAGAGAGTATTGTGGAATCAAGCTGTATACCCTAAGCCCTCCGTTTATGTTCTTTCATCAAAAATGTAAACATCCTACTGGCCTACATTCCTATTTCTGTCACAAGCAATTACGGGTTGTTTGTTTGTTAGTGATTCAAAGAAACAAATTGTTATCACGGAAGTTCAAGGACTGTAAACACAATAACAGATTCTTAATTGTTTTATTATATGGCTTAAATAGTGTTGTCGTCAAGCGGTATTCTCTGGCTATCTTATCTGGTTACTTCGGTTTGTCCTGGAATAAGAGAACAAAGAATGAATGAATGCTTTTTGTTTCGTTTTCGCTGTTTAAATACATAGAAGACTGTAGGAGTATTTCTTGTTGACCTGACCATTTACTGCTCCTACTCCTACACATTAAAATAAAATATTCAAATAACTCTACGTAGGTGGCAATTGCGGTAAAGAAATGTATTCATGGCATAACTTTCCATTGGTTTTGTGACCAGTTTTAAAAGTATTTGAAATTAAGACAGATACCTTTATGGTTAGAAAATTAACTTTTTTTTTATTTTAGATGAAGCGGCGGGTGGTGTTACGAGCGGCGGCGAGGTGAGGCAGCGGCAGCGGCATGGACCATGCGGTGAAGGCGATGTCGGCGCGCGGGCCGCTGTCCCGACTGGTGGCGCGGCGCCGCTTCGAGTCCGCCGAGCTCGAGGAGCTGTACGCGCGCTACGCATGCAAGCTGCAGCGTACCTCCGTCGGCTCCGCGCTGGCGCTGTGGGCCCTGCTCGCCGCTGCGCTCGCCGCTGTCGACGCTACCCGCGGCTGGCGGAGAGCACCACAGGTACATTTAAAAAAAAATGAATTTTACAGGCCCTAAGGCTCAGTTACTTGCCTGGTTCTAGTCAAATGACAAATTAGTTAGTGAATAATAAATAAAACTCTAGTAGGTAATTTCAAGAGCATTTTACTAAAGCTAACCTTGAATTGTACATGTGAATCAGGCACGAAGAAAGTCGCACAGTGCAATTCAAAGTAGTTGAATGCAGAAAATAGGTTTCGGTGTCATAAGCGATGCCAAATTACTTGACCATCAATTGCGATGTAAGAGCTTATTGTAGTTTAAACTGAGGAGAAGTTTCATGTGACTTATACAGACGATGTTCATTATGCCGAGATGAGAAACCAAGTTCTAAAGAATAACAGTAATTTCATATCAACGACCTAAATCTTTGATGAACCATAGCAATATAGAAGAATTTATATAGTTAAACCGTTGAAATCAAGTTAAAGTTTTCTGATTGCTGAACGCTGATGAATACTTCACAAAGGATCTCAACAGCATTTGTTTTGTTCAGGTCGGCGTATTGACCGCACACGCACTGCTATGTAGTGGGTTAGCGTGGTGGTGCGGGCGCGCCGGCGTGGCTCCAGAGAGGAGATTACCACGAGCTTGCTGGTTGGCCCTGGCTGGCGGTGGTGTCGCCCTGGCCGCCACGCTGCCAGCCTGGAACACCGGGGCAGCGGCTGAAGGCGCCGCTCACGTGGTGTGGGCAGTGTTCGCCGCATATGCGCTCCTACCAGTCGGGGCCCCCGTCGCTGCGGCCTTTGGCATCATCCTTCCGACCGCGCACACCATCGCATCAGCACTCGTCGCTAATCGTTTCCCGTATCACGTTTGGCAGCAGGTCAGTGTTCCCAAATCCCATAGACTTATAATCCAATAGACTTAGTCAGTATCTCTCTATGTAGACTAACTATAAATTATATTTTGCAATAAACCGTACAAGCGTAGCCAAGCACGAACCTCACCTACTTATCGATTGAAGTTCTTCGTGAGACTCGACACAGCAATAAAGCTAGACTTTTGTGTGAGCTTAGGGTTACTAGCTCGCAATATGTTAGCTTCACAAGCCTTAACCTTGATACTCGTTCATTGCTGCCATAGCGTCTAGTTTATAGAGCTGTTGTGTATCACAATGTCTCTAGGCAGTACGTTCATAATATCATGCTTTTATTCTTTTGACTGGCGATGTTTCGAGATTCGTGGAATAACCACGATATTTGATATAGTCACGGTAGTGGTATTTCGAGGTAAAAAGTTTAAAACGATATGTGCAAATTAAAACAGCCCTGTCGTACTAAAATTGCTAGAATGTAGGCGTTGATGAATAAAGTTAGTTCATCGAATGAACCTGTATCGAGAGGTTGTATTCGATATTAAAAGGGAGGAAGCTGTTGCTAAAAATAGCTTTTGAGTATAATTTAGTTACCATGTAAAGTTGTTGCCTTGTAAATTTGATTTAAATGATTGCACGACTTCTCGAAGAACTTACGAACTGAGTGGAGGTCGTAGCCTTGCCCTCTTGGCGCCCACCGTGGGGCTCGCTTGTTATGCCTCACTCCACCGTAATAAGGGTTACTGAGCTCGCGTGCGAAGCTTACGTCATCCTTGGCGTCTAAACAAACTTGCCATATCCCTCAATCTATCCTCGAATGTACAACAGATAAGTTGAATACGAAAATATGTAAATGGAATGCATTAGATAACAGTGAGCTACACATTAATATGATGACTGGTTCTTCAAAAGCTTAACATTTTTATACCGACATAAATCCCACGTATAATCATAAGTCGGAATGTTTTCAAGATCAGACGGGAGGCATTTAGAAATTCTAGTATATAAAAATGCAATAAAACGTAGCGTTTATTGTTCCTCTATTTCTGAAGTTTTTACGTCTCTCTACTAATATTTGTTTATTTAGATGGCTTCATGTAGCCATCTCGTTAAAAACACATCAGGAACGCTCGTTTCCACTGAGCTAAACTTAAAGCTTGTCGTTTGCAGTAATGCAGCGAGCTGTAATAAAATGGCCTTATTGCAATGATATTTTCTTAAATTATGTGTTATAGTTTGTAAGTCAAAATAGATAAATGTTGTTTCGAGAACAAGTGTTTCTACTCAAATTACATACTTATTTCTACAATAGCGTCTAGACTAGAATAACATTTTCAATAAACTAGTGTCAATGTTACATTGGCTGATGTTGACTCAAGAATTTGTATTGAGAATAGAGAGCGTCAACTTCAGCAAGATATCGACTGTCCTTTCTGAATGTTAATAATAGAAACAGATTAAACTACTACAAATCTGACATTAACAAAAAAACTGTTGTGATCCGTGGCCACTATTAAGAGAGAGCCGAGGAAAAAAAAGTCAAAATGATGAATATATCAAAAATAGTGACGTTCCAATCTATGACGTGAACATAATAAGCGATTGACCGTGCAAATTAATAGACTCACTTATAAATATTGACGAAGGCTACGTCCATCACACTGGACGCATAAAAGCTTTTTGTTTGGAATTAATCAAACGACGTTTTATAAACCGACACCATTTAAATCGGAATAGATTTCCGATAAACATTATGACATGTTGAACAATAGCTAGTGTGAGAACTATGATAGACGATAGATATATTCTATCAAAGCTAAATTGTAAACATAGACATGTGAATCTAAGTTCTAGTCTAAGTTCTAGAGGGATGTGGGCTTATTCTTTTAAAGAGTAAATTATGGTTCCATAACTACGGAGTTGCATATAAAAGAGTTCACTAAAGTCGTTTCAAAATTAGTAACAGACGCAATTGTGTTAATTAAAACCTTCATAATCTGCGCTTATAACTATTATTATCATTTTAATTGCTAACACACTAGACGTTACGAATTACTAACGCTCATGTCGCTGTGTCATGTCCAAAATTTCGAATGCTACGACCTTAACTGCTAAATTCATGAACACGTAACATAATAGTAAGACAGTAACATATTATTTGACAGATAGTATGGTTATTTACTGCGTCGTAACTACGTCTGTAACATCTGGTTTGTATAAATCAATCGGCCAACTTGTAGGTAGAATTAGGTGCGATTTGTTATGGTTCAATGCTTATTATTGCATTCATCCTGTTTAATAAATGTTCCTGAACGTAGTTACAGTAAGTTATACGATTTTAAGTGCGAAAACGAGCGCGGTAGGGTGAGAATCTGTTCTATGGCGTGTTTAAATTATACGAACAGTCTTTTGTACCATAAAACTCTTTTATTGGTACTGTATGTTAGGGGTATGTTCCTTAATTGTCACATTTAACCAAATTAAGGGAGTTTTGGGTTTCGGACTTTTAATGTTTTGCACATCTTTATTAATTATCACATAAGTACTTTTCATATATTGTGTATAAACAGAGATATTTGCCAAATCCTTATCCCCCCTATCCAAATGTATGGCCATTCATTACGTTATCACAAAACAGATGTTTGAATTTAACGCGTATCTAATTTGCAATTTGAAATTGCCAATCATCCGACAATATTAGCTATACTTCATTATATACACGTGGTATTTAACTACATTCAAATATATGCACGCGTTATAAGTGAATGGGCTAATTGGCAATAAACATGATTGATATCGTGAACTGTAACAAATGTTCAGCAGGCATGACCTTTGCGGGCTTTGCGTTTCGTCTAGATTTTAAATAACTCTCATTGTTTATTTTCGGAGCGGTTGTTGGTAGGAGAGCAAAGCATACGACTCGAGATGCATTACGGTGGATAGATTAAGCTAAGTGCTCATTACTCATTGCTGGGGTTTCCGCCATGAATAGATCCGCTATCACTTCCACTAATGGACTCCGGAACAGGGAATTATAAGGATGGAAGCATGAGCAACTGCTGTATGCTAATCCTAATCATGCCTAATTAAGTTCACTGTTAACAGCGGGAACGTCTTCATGAAAGCCGTAACCTGGAGTCAGCTGATGATTTTACATATTTTCTGTAGTAAAATCGATTAGCAATTATTACTAGAAAATAATCAAATAACCGTTTTATTTTTTCGCTCACATAACGTGATTTTTATTGACAAACCTGAAATGATGTTGTTGAAACAGGTGTACAAATTAATTCAGTCATTGCCTAAAAATACTGTTACTTTCGGCCAAGCATAATTTTTAATACAATGTTTTCTTAGAAGTTTCTTATGTATTTATTTCTTATTGTCTTCATGTTGGTGTATAAAATACATATTTGTTGGGTAGCCGAGGTCGCGCTCGTGTCACCGTTCAGCCTCAAGGGGAAGCCAAAACCCATTTGCGGAACATGGTAGAACATGTCTCCACCGAAGCGACTTCATTGCGCATTTCCATAATAATAATGTATTATACAGCAATGTGCGAGAAATTTATTCAAAGTTCCATCGTTAGCCGTGTCAGGTCACTGATGTCATGAACTTGTTCAGAACTTGATTATCCTGATTGATTTCTAATAAACACTAAAGCAAATATGTACTTTAAAATCCATTTGCAAAATATTAAATATTTGTACGCAATATTTGTACGGCGCGCGTCATGAGCTCGGATGTTCAAACGTTGCTGAAAAATATATTCCACCATTTCACCGTGTGCAACAGAAATGGATTGCGAACGGCCGAATAATACCTGATGCAAATCCGTATAATTCGATCGGTCGCTTTTACACCGTGGCAATGTCATGCGCCCGAATGATTTATGATTTTCTGTCCCATCCTTTTCTACTTTTGCCACGGAATAATACATGTGTCAACAATGTTACAACTCTGTTATTCACGCTAGGTTTACGTAAGATAATGTGTATTAATAGTGTTTTTAATATTTAAGATAAAAGTTCTATGATTGACCTGTTTCAACTAGAAATCACGCTTTCAACATTAATCCTTCACCTGTCCAGCTATCATTAAGTACATCAGAAAGTGTTCTGCAGGCGCCAGCGCTTAAACACGCAGCATGCTAATAAACACGTCTTGTCTTGCGGCCTGATCGCGGTCATTTACAATTTCACGTAATGCAGTCGGACAGGTGAGCTTTCTTGTCAAACTATCTAGTCTTGTGAAACGCACGATCACGTTCTTATTAGATACACTTATTGGGAGGAGCCGTTCCACCGATAGATTTGACATGGCGCTGTAGGGTTCCGTCGCTTTTGTATTACTGATTCGATTTGTAATAGCTAATAAAGTGTACTTACTTATTTAAGAGGGTGAGATAATGAAGTCCCTACTTTTTATGTTTGATGCGATGTAGAATACCTTTTTATTTTAATTCAAATTCAAAGAAAGTGATTTCGAAATAAATATTTGAAAAGGTTGTCGAGTTCAGAATAAGTTATGACTTAAGTTATATTCACACTTGGCCGCTTTGATAGAGCCCTTTTAAACATTATTTACTTGGAAAAACTGAAATTCGCTGAAAATTATTCATCGTTAAATTGTAAATGGACCGTGCTATTGTTACAATCAAACCAAAACGAGACTGAGTTCAAAATTATACGTTAATATTTTAAACTTAATTTATTTTTACATTTTGTTCCCTTTCACGTCCCTTTTGAATAAAATATACCTGAATCGCTGCCACGAGGCGGACGCTACGTTACCGCTCAGAGCTATTAAGCTCATTTTGAATAACTGTAAAATGTATGGAAGATGGTTGACATTGAATATTTTAGTAATTGAAAGATGAGTCAAATTGTGGGGGCGAGTGAGGCGACGCAGGCGGCGACAGGTTCTATTTGCATAACTCTGGCTGGATAGTGCACGGCTCGTTGCCTATCTCATAAACGCTATAAATAAATTAAACGCTCAGTGGCTGGGCCACACAGATCAGTGGCTCAATAAAGTTATAATAGGTGTGTCATGATTCCTATTATGGCAGTTTACTTGCAATAAGCTTTACCTTCTAGAGCGTGAATTTTTAGCTAGATATAGATACATTAAATTACATCGTCTTAAATATTTATTATCGGTAATTTATACTACATTGCTAAGACGACTATAAAACAGCTTCACGATAATTATGTCGTTTGACTCGCATACTGGCACTAAAGTGCACTGACTAAAAGTTATTACACGAGGGGGATAGTGTGCGCTTGGGGTTAGATCTTAAATCTCTGCAGGTACTCCCTAATCGCTACGTCATCAACCTCACGTTTTATTACACTAGTTTTATTAAAAAGGATCCAGTCCTAATAACTTGGAATATTACAAATTACTTTTTCTCTTGTTTCCCTGTGGAGTTGGAACACGTAACAACTTAATTATATTAATGAGCTTCCGGAAGTGGTTCGTGCTCATTTTAATAGTGTTTTTTGTTCTGTGCTGTGAACGTGTGTGTGTGTGTTATTTAAACGTACACGGAACCCGGTACCAGCCCTCGCAGCGTTCTTTTGAAGCAGCGAGTGTTTTCAATTCACTCCCATGTTTAATTGAATTCCTTTTTGTATGTGTATGCACTTCGCTTCAAATGTATACGTTTGTATTTCGCTCGTAGCCTTTTTTCGTACTTCACAATTATTTTATCGATAGGATTATATCGGATTGTAATATTAATATCACCGTATTGTTTTCTCCGGTTATTTTAAATAAATTTTGCTGAAACAATAAGTTTTTGACTGCGTGGCAGATCAATTGCGATTGCTGAGCACGAGGAAATGGCCGGGCAGTATTATTGCGTTTTCCTTATGGAATGTCTTTGTCGCTGTCCGAAGTCCGGATTTAGTCCTGGTTGATGGCAATAGGCTCGTCCCTATTACTTTCGACTTAAAAGCCGAACCGGCGTAATAAATGTGAACGTGGGTGGTATAAAATAACATGTCTCACCCTTTATTTTCCTGAAAGCTGACGTTATGTTACGGTCCTGACAGATACATTATAAAGTAATTGTAAGATAATTTTAAAGTTATTCCGTTGTATTGCACAGACTATGGCTGGATTTATCGAACAAAAACACACGGCTGGTCTGCTTTCCATTTTGACAGGCAATTTGCAGTCAACATTGATGAATGACACTCTATTTATCAAGCTTTTCTTTATATAACTCCATTCCGTGATGATATTTTTGTAATAAAAATGATTTAATTTATATTTTTTTAGAAGTTGTATTCAAAATATGATGCTGTATAATAATAATAAAATCAAATGCATGTAGCGCTGCCTATCCTGTGTAGAATCTTTGTAAGACATTAAAGTTTTGTGTCAAGATATCATGCATAACATCGGACAATGTTATTCCAAAGTTTGATAGGTATCAGCTCTACCTCTGTATAAGTTTTAAAACGTGTTACAACTTATGTAAAACTAAGATATTGGGAACAGATTCAAGTTCAGAAACTATCGAATAAGTAGATAGATATTCTAGGGCCCCGAGTCGGTTTAAAGAAGTTGACTTTCAGTAGATCCTTATTTAACTGAATATTTTATTTCAATCCATCGCAAGTCATTGGACAATTCCGTCACGTTCGCGTCGTCGCTGGCGATATTTCAGGCTCTATACATATATACCTACAAATTACTGTGCTAGACGTTTTACTCTCGTGTTTGTCTTCATACTTTTGCTGAAACAATATTATGTATGTTCTTGGAGAGCTTAGTTAATATTATGTCTAAACACAAGGAGAAAGATACAATTCGAGGTTCCTGAAATACACTAAAGAGAACTCATGTTTTCAAACTAACGGAAACGTTTAAAGAAATAACAAAAACGGCAGCTCTCGGAAGAAATTAGGACGAACTAAATAGGTGTGAACAGATTTATATAAACACGAAATGTATTACTACATAAATTGTTTATACATAACTATATTATGTGTATATGTATATCCGTAAGTCTTGAATGTGTGTGTATTGTTAACAGATGGTGGGCAACGTAGTGGTGTTTGTGTGCGTGAACGTGGTGGGGGCCTTGATGCACTCGCTGATGGAGACGGCGCAGCGCCGCGCTTTCCTCGACACCAGGAACTGCATCGCGGCCCGGCTGGATATGGAAGACGAGAATGAGAAACTGGTAATTATAATATTCGCATTACAAACCAATAAGCAGTGTTCAAGGAATGTAAAAATTTCAGCCAATTTTTTTGAATGTTAAGTAAAAACTAAACAAGATAAAAAATATCTATAATGAAAATTCTTTGTCTTCCAAGGATATATTCCAGGAAATCTTATTAATAGCCTTTAACAACTTAGGGAACTTGGAACTTCAGCAAATTCTAGAAATATATCACAGCTAAAAATATAAATACTTAGTTGTATTGCTGAAAGATGAAACGAAGCCGACCATAACTTCTTGTAGAAGCCAGTGACAAATATCTTCATCGATCATGTTACACCGTTTTAAGACATCTCACGACAAATTACACATATCTAATATCTTACCAATTTTAGGAAACTGTCATCCATTTTTACCGCTTGTCCCTCGATATAAATGTGATAAATAGCGGTGGGTTATTCAACCGAGATATTCTCCTATTCAGTTCTTTGGCGAAATCTTTCACAAGGGACCTTTTACGTGAGCCCTCAAATGATGCTAAGTTTATTATAACTTGAGAAAAAACCGCTTTCGGTTTGTTAGGTTAGCGATTCCTTTTTATATTTATGGATTATAATTATATATATAATTCGTCAGTTCATATAAGTTCAAGTACGGAATACAATTTGAGCTACATATTCATTTGTGATTCGATTAGATAAAATGTTTTTATAAGAAAGAAAATAATTAAGGACAAAAAGGCCCTGATTTTCTTCGAAAGTGGACTATTTCCATTAGGCGGTTATAACTAAGTAATTTAGTTTCGTGTTAATGTCCACAATATACAAGCGATTAGGTTACGTTTCTATTTAGTACGGAATTATTTCTGGAACAATTCGATTTATTAAATCAGAGAGATTGAATTAATTAGAGACCAGAAATCCAGCTGGAATTAAATTTTTGCGTATATAGTAGTAAATGTTCTTATACGCCATGTATTCCTTGTTTTCCCGTTATAAATATTCATACTATAAAGCTTTTAATGCTGAAACAAATTATGTGTATTTATTTATAAGTACTTCAGGTTAAGTCTGATTCATAGAAGTGATGCTAATGTCATACAGTACTCACGCCTACGATGTGATTAATTGTAAACGTAAATACAGACTGCAATTAACCGCTAGTGTTTAGTACGATATAGTAAAATGACGACAGAATACCGTCATCCCATTTGTATTTTCCTTCATTCTCTTAAACCCATGTATGGTACAATTTTTGAAATACATAGCTTTATTTAAAGTACTTAAGAAACAGATCCGTTATAATAAAAAGGTGATATCAACATAAGATACACTTACAAAAGGGGTGCTACTGGCTCGTATTATGATTTAAATTAAAAAAAGAAAATCAAAGGCTAGACAAACGAAATCATCAAAACGTTAAATGAACATCTACCCACTTTCCTTTACATGTATATTTCTATCGCATTTGATATTCGCATCGATTGATACTATCTGAAGTATAATTTATTACCGTTATTAATTCCACTCATGAGTAGGTAAAACCGTGTAAGTGTAAAAAGTACTGCTTGAACACCGGACTTCATTTCAACGTGTTCATTGAGCATGTCATAATGCTCACTGAACATCTCATAGACAAGGTTATATTTGTACGAGATATTTTTATTATACACGTAAAAATTACTTCGTTTTTTCTGTGTACGGGAATGTTAATATGGCGAACTCATCTAGCGGAAATTTTAATGATGTTGATATGAAGTTCTGGGAATGTTTAAAAGTATGCTGCGTTTGAGCCCCTACTGGAGGGTCGTAAGCTATGTTTGGAATGTTCTAACTGTTTTATTTCACACTTCCATACACTCAATAGTGCCTGAAAATGCCTAAAAATACCTAGTATATAATAATATTGTTATATCATCATATTGTTTCATAAAAATAAACACAGAAATAAATTCGTCTAGGTACAGTCGCCAGCCATGAGTCTACATTGAAAAGAAGCAAATACTTGATCTGTGTATTTTTTAAACCGCAAACAGACATTTAACATTTATATTAATGCGTCTGGAAACGTTGGATTTAAATAAACTGCTGAACATTTCCAACGGTATAAAATTAACGAATAATAAAATGTATATGAAGTTCTCTATCACAGAGGCAGTTAAGTGTGAGGGTCGCTTATGCTGTAAACAAGTAGGGAACGTTAAAATAATATGTAAATCACGGTGACTGGATTAATCCCGTCGACAATATTGTTTTATTCATGCTGTTTAACGTACAATACAATTTTTGCCTCATTTTTGTAGTGACCGAACAAATTGGGGCGAACGTCTTTTAGATACTGCTTTACGTTAGAATTTGGTAGTAATTGCAACATTTCTAAATCATTATGTATCAGATTCCATCACAGAAGTAACTGCTTGCACATTTCATGTTAAAACTTAATTTAAAGTGTTGAAGGTTCATTTCCTTTATATTAACTGTGTAAATTACATTATTTATTCATAAGTACATTAAAATAATATTTTATACGGCGATGAAATGTAAGGAACATACAATTATGGTTTTACATAATTTATTCACGAATGCTAAATAGTATTTCAGTGTTCGAGGAGAATAAGAAGGTGGCTTACTACTGTAAAATATTGTGTTCAATACATGACTGTATTGTCTGCTGAAGTTTATTTTTATGAGTTTAATGAACTCATGAGCGAGGAGCCTTTTGCCAAATTCGTAATGAAATCTATTCATTGATTGAATCGTAATTGTCACTCTAAATACGAATAAACGTTAAATAATATTTAGGATTGGTTTATGATGATCGTTATTAATTCTGTGGTATTGTTTCATAGGAACGATTGCTTCTATCGGTGCTACCACAACACGTTGCCATGGAAATGAAGAACGATATCATCTCACCAGTCGAGGGCCAATTCCATAAGATCTACATACAAAAGCACGAACAAGTCAGGTGAGTAAATCCATATTAGGCATCTCCCATAACGCCTGTCCCATATACAGTAATATACGCCTAAAACTAATTAGGTTGTGTTCGCCAATTTAGTGGCAGTATCTCATCTTGAACGCGACACGACTTTGGCCTACCTCCAAATTGATCTCGAAACGACTCTCTCTGATTCAATACCTCATATACAAGTCAGGTCATATGTCTATGTGTAATTAAAGCCGTGACGTCAATCAGCTCAATAACTGCACAATGACTTCGAATTTTAGCGACACTTTGACAGATCCGAGCCGAGAGTTATGCGACAAATATTGTATTGTAATGCGGCCAACAACTCTTAAGAATCAAATATCTTACAATACCTTTTTGTGTGGCAGCTCTTACACATCAAGAAAATCTTAACGCCAAAACTAAGGACGCTCAAAATTAAGTCGGTCCTCTTCAAGAGTAAATGAGGAAGGTCGAGTGTTTTTCGGAACAAATGGAAGTAATGACCTACCCTTATCACTTCTTTCCATGAATAATATAGAAATGTAGGTTGTGTTACAAGTAGAAATAGGCAGCTTTCTTATTTATTAAGAAGGCTTGAACAATGAAGCTTTCTCAAGCTTGTGTAGTTAAGACTCGTAGCTCCGTGTCAATCAAGGCAAAACGAAGAGTTTAAACACTTTGATTAAAGCGGAATCACAAGTACAGAGAGAAAATTCTTAGAAGACCGGAAGAATATAAGATGAAAGGGATTCGTAAATTAATCGATTTGAACACGAATTAAATATACCTCAATGAATTTAAGTTCAGGTTGTAATGAATTTAATATTAGATAAGCTGGTAAAATCTACGGCTCTGGAATAAATATTTTTAATTTACTTCAATCATAGCTATATTTATGCTTTATTTCTCGTTGAATATATTTTATCATTTGTGTGAAATAGAAAATTTAATTCTTTAATTCCGACATTTTAGCGTGATTTGGGTCGTGATCTTTATTTATTCATTCGTGTTTACATGATTTACCCGGTTCCCCACCACGAAAGCGGGAACCACAATAGAAAAAATATACGTTAGGATATAGATTTTTTAAATAACCATCCTCGTGAGGGCTTGATTTACGTATGTATATATGAATAATTTGGCTTCAAATCGGACCCATAATATTGAAATGATTAGCATTTCAATGCGATGCTCGATTCAAACGTAAAGGTTGCATAATCGATAATGGCTTGCATGCATCGTTCTCCACGGCAATTACGTTCATGTTTCTTGGTATAAACATATTTGTATCTGTTAAAAAGTTCCCATCAGCGCTCGCAGTAATTGTTAGCGTTGGCTCACCTCACACTATCGCCGCCCGCCGCTGCCGCCGTGCTAAGCGGTGCACGCATTATGATTAACAACGTTATCGCACACTAATTAGTTACTGTACCGTTTATGATTAGTTACAACTATGCACGGGTTCAAAACTCCTACGTAGAAGTAAGCTGCTGTGTTAGGAAGATGTTATTACCGTGAAATATTTCAATAATGACCTTGAGTTCCAAAGTTCAAAGATACCCAAAAAAAAACCGCTTCTTAAAATAACAATTTAATAGTGAAAAAGTGCCTGGAAATCACAACAAGATTATTCATATTGTGGCTATGAAAATATCCAGCGATAAAAACTTTTTCGTACGAAGAGAAATGAGAGCGGATTTAGTGTATTAAAGTTTTTGCTTTCTTTTGAATGTTGACAAATAGCTCCGCAAATATTTACATTTGAAATTATTTTTATTACCAGTTCAGAAGAGACGTTATTTTCTTTCTTCAGCTGAGCGGAGTCATGAAGAGTTTCCACACAAGATGGTTTGGTTTTCGTTGCTTTAAAAAACAGACCAATCTAGGTTAATTGGCTCCAGAAATTTTATTAAAATTGATTTGTGCTCCGTTTCTTACGAACTCTTCTACTATTTTCGAGGCGAAATATTCCGGATGCAGGCATTACCTAGGTAGGATCAAAAATTCCATCAAATAAAGGAGTTATTCTTGACATATTGTTTTAAATTATTCACGCATTCGATGAATCAGCTCCGCAATCCCAAGCAATCACTAGCCACAGCAAACATTTCGCTATACAAACAGATCTGTTTTCTATCTTCTACCAAATAGAGTAAATATTACGCAACTTATAACACGATTCCAGATTGTTCGATATCAAAGTTACACATCAATATTTTATAAGGCTGGCAAAATGTAACAAAAAGGAGAATTCTCTTTGGCAACAATACAATAAGTAACGGTTCGTATTACCAAGAAAGTTACGATACTCGAGCAGTGGTTGAGACTTGAGAATACTTCAGAATTACGCTAGGGGTAATGGTTATGATATTGCTTGTAATAACAATGGACGCGTTACACAGTTTATTCTAATTGGGAGCGATATGATTATTTTCTCTTAGTGCATGATTCGAGCGGAACCATTATGGTGTGAAACTTTCTGTAGTGGCATAATTACGAATATATTTGTCTTGCCTATCTTTCGTGCGATTAACATGATTAATCTCCTACATAGTAAAGCTTTTCTTAGAAAATCTGGCACCTTCTTACTCCGTAATAGAAGACCTTGTTTTAATCCAGCTCTTGTTAAATTTAATATGAATGGAATCAGCACTTTAGAGCTCTTAGCATTGACGTCAGGCCGAATTTACATTTAACAGGTCCTACTTGTCTGAATAAATTATGTTTACAGTTTCCTTCCTTTATAATCTAGTGTTTACTCGGCTGTTTGTTGTTGCTTCACAAATAAAACAATGCTGACAGTTAAATCATAAACAAATATTTGTGCTTTTGTAGGTAATCTTACTAATAATGTAAATGTAAAACTCTACTTCTTTGTATTGAGATTGTTTCTCATTGACGTAATTTGAACTGACACAGTGAGCGGATTTTTCATCACGTTAAAAGAGCGCTCCATAATGCGTGGTATAGAAAGATAACGATGAGGTTACTAAAAAGTAAATTTTGGTCTTCTGCCATTATCATCCTAATACACAATATCAAAAAATTGTACGAGCGTTACAAAGCTGGAGTAGATCTCTCTGTCTGGAAAAAATGTGCAGCTTTTCACGCATTTCTCTTTAGTGTCTGGATACTGAATAGAAAGCAGACGTCATTGTTCGCGAATAATGTTTTCGTTGTTTAATTTGTCATGTAAATTCCCATGTTACATGAATATTGTTGTTTTGTGGTCTTTGCGTCTCTCGTGTACGAATCACCGTCAGCCGACGTTGGTGAATCATTGTGCTCATTTAGCCTGTGGCTGTTTGTTCATGTTTATTACATTGTGTTTGCACAGTCTTATTTCCATAAGGACGAATCATCGGGTTTGCTGTTCAGGCGGAGATCCGGTCGACATACAGGTGCTTTTGTTTACAGTTTTGCTGTACCTACGTGTATTTACATTGAGTTATTTTCGTATGATTCGTTTCTTTATAACTCTATCTCTGAGATTAAGTATGACTGTTGCCGAAATTCCTATTCAAAACATTGTTTGGTTTACACCTCGCTTCTGATAAGTGAAGTTTTACAAAAATACTTCCCTATTACATATTAGAAGTCTTTGTTTTTTTGATAGACAACGGAACGGTTCGGAGATGTTCCAAAACACGATGTTTATCGCTCAGCATTCTTTCAGTCGTCTCTTTTATGACGGCTATTTGTTTCACGCCGGTATTACCTTCAGGTATAATGTTGTTGTTTAGAACATTATCAAAATGTTGCCGACGATATATTTGTGGCGTGTTCAACATTTTCTTTTAGCACGTTGATAGATTGATGAAACAGCCATTCTTATAAAAATGCTTGTAAACTCACAAGTGTTGGTACGACCCGAGCGGAAAATTCACCTACTGTTAAATGTGAATTCCAATTTCCAATACACACAAACGTTTCGGGACAAATAAATTCGATTTCCTTTGTCACGTCAGTGAAAGAGGTTTGCCACGTTAATTTGACGCCTCTTCTCAAGTGCAACGATCCTTTGTTTAGTACCCAACGTCTTGCCTCTCGCCTTGAACATCGGATCGGATTTTCGCCTGTAACTTGGAGCCACAGGGGATGTATTCATTCGTGCACTCCTACTGAAATGTGGGCAACGTTAAGCTTCTAACGCCTGAAGTCTGATCCTAAGCTGGAGGGAAAATTAATTTCAGAGAAATGGCAGCACTTCATACCTTTTATTTTTTACCAGAAGAAAATGCGTTCGAGAAACTTTAGTTAGAAGATTTAATACCTAAATATTTTTCTGACAGCTTCCTATATGAATAATTTGTTTCATGTTTATTATGATTTATGAAATAGTGCACATTATAATGTTGTACAAACATTAGTTTGTTTGAATAGCTGCTCGTAAACTTGTAGT
This sequence comes from Helicoverpa zea, assembly GCF_022581195.2. Taxonomy (NCBI): domain Eukaryota; kingdom Metazoa; phylum Arthropoda; class Insecta; order Lepidoptera; family Noctuidae; genus Helicoverpa; species Helicoverpa zea. The sequence goes on from NC_061457.1 coordinate 8,341,812, forward strand.
CGTTCGATGGTTTTGTAATGGAGCAGGAGTGGTGGTTTTGTGGAAACAATTTGTATTATGAGCGTGAAACTCATCAATCATGTAAATATTGGTGTAACAGGAATTACCAACTATAACAGGAAATGTTCCATTGAAGTTTAGAATAGCGGCGGCGCTCATACCTATTTATTGACTCTACTTGTCATTCCTTGGCGGGTTTCCAAACACTATATCACAACTATTATAAAAATATATTAATGAACCACCTTTTTACTATGTGAGATTTATATTCATGAACGTTCTTAAGTTAGAACTTCTCAAAATATTTCAAATGCTTCATTAACGCAATAAGACTTTGATAACTACAAGAATCCAAGTCCTTATCTACGGCTTCCTTAAGCTTTTTGTTGAGAAAGAGGAGATCATTTTCTTCATCTCATCTTTCATTGTTCATTATCTCAGTTTCAAATTATTTATTAATTGGGGCCTGTAACTATTAAAATTTGTTGATAGTATCAATAATTTTGCATCGATCGGGTAGTAGGAGTAAGGTAAACTTATACTGTTATTGATACGTCACATATAGGTACTTATGTTTTATGTATGTTTACAAAAACATATTGTATTCTACAAAGTCATGTATTCTTACCAAAACAACACGCAGAGGTCGATTTTTTAAATAAGGTTAATTTGAATATGTATAAGGTAAACCGAATCGTTTATGACCATAAACAAAATCAAATAAAATTGTTTTGTTTTTGTTCTTTCTGGTTCCTCCAAGTCCGTGGTTACTTGTGTATTCCTGTATTGCATTTAGTGAATCATCTGAATGAGTTAATGCATCTTCTAAAGACTATCTTAGCAGTTTATATTTGATATATTGTTGGCATGAACAGGCGCATTTGTATTGCTTATGCAGCTCATATTTATGACAGTACGAAGTAATGTAAATCGAGCATGACCCAAATATTAATAAGGAAAAGAGATAAAATACATGTATATTAAGACGACGATAAGTCGATACCAATTTGGATACAAAATGTAAATAAAATAAATTACATTGCCAAATTGGCTTCAATGTTAATTTAATAACATATACTTGTTGCTCTTTTAGGGCTTAAAACCGGACATTATTTATTAGACAAGTATTTACTGAGTTTGTGAATTGTAAAATTATATAGGTCACGACCGCGCCTGGCCTATGTCCGTTACTCAGCCACCGGGCAGGCAGGACATTAATTATGCACCCAAAGCGGACAGGTATCAGTTTGTCTACAAAGAAGCCCCTCAATGGCCAGCAGGCGTGGCTAATCGATATGTATGACGCGATGCTATCTGCTTATCAAATTATGCAAAGTGATCCGATACTTCTAATCCATCATCTTCGTTTGTCAGCTAAATGGGACAGGCTAATGTTGTAGACATTGTCGTGCCTCGTTATAGATTTTAAAATATTCCATTGTATTTTATTATATTCTGACGAACACGAAGCAGTTTGTTTAACGAGCTCAGGCTACAAAAGTTTTGAAGTTTTGAACAAAACATCTTAAACTCCACTTCCTTTGTTCATCTTAACTACGAAGCTACGAAGTTTCGAAATGCTTACAGTTAAGTATAATTAATTCACATAAATTACGAGATTAGATAGTAATGTAATGTAAACATGGGTTAGTTCAACATAAAATATTTCGTTTATCGAATCCCACGCAAACGTAAACAATAAAAATAAGTTATTCTGTTTACAAAAGTGAATCAATTTCAACGAATCAATGACCAGGGACGACCTCATAGTTTATTTACATTAAAAACATTTCAGTTATAAAAATGATTGATGGATCATCGCAAATTAGATGTTGAGTTTTATGTGCTCACCACTAAAAGCCAAACTACTACAATATTTACGTCAATTAAAATGCAATCAACTCACTGTTGATATTACATTTTCATTAAACAAACGTGGGATTGGCTGAGGACAATTTTAATTGCTATTTGGTTTTGCATTTCCACTGAGGTAGGCACACTGTTACGTATTTGTTTTGAAAATTTATTCAGATTACCTTGGTTGCGTTGCTAGCACGATATGGCATCGCATTGTGTAGCTATAAATACCTATGGATAATGATGATTTTTGTTGAATAGAAATGTTTATCGGTTGTCATGATAGTCTTTATTAATTATAGTGCTTTGCAGTTTTTGCGAAAGTTGAGGAAATTGAAGAGACAGTTGGTTCCTTAGCTCTTAATTAGTCTTAATGTTTTTATAAGTAAGGTCATAATATCCGCTTCTTAGGGTAGGCAGTCTAAGTTATGGTATTATTTGTCTTCTATTCTGTATAAAAAAATGTACATTCGTCTGCCAAAATTAGAAAATGTAATCATTCCTTAATTGTGCGCAATATCGTGTTCCCCATAATTCTCAGAAGTTCTAATTAGCTACCTACCACCAAAAAGATCAAATAACTTCGTTTATAATTAAAAGATGTCTATATTTGCTGCTTATTCATACTTTAACTCGACGCCAATTGGATTAAGTAAATCTAATTAACAAGTTTTGCGCTGAATTTGAATGTAATCACACCGCTGCCGCTGCGGAGCTCTGCTATAATTTAATTGTAGGATATATTAGTCATTTTCTCGTGTAGACAGGGTGTCTAAAGACACAAGGGTCTCATTATGATGTATTTACTTTCGTGTCACGTATTTGTACGATTGCGCAATGTATCTGAACGTTGTGACGTCACGTAGCCAGGAAGTCTATTACCGCGCCGCACCGCATCGCACCGCACTTGATCCTTTTAGGCTAAACGGATATTCCGTTGATAGGATTGTCTGTCTGTCTGTCTGTCTGCCTGCTTGCTAACGCTAGTCTCCAATTATTTCTCATTCCTTTAGTTTGGTCGCAAAAATGCCTGTAGCATCAGATTCGTTTGAACGTAAATGATATTAGTCTCAGCAATAATTCTTTTGATGTCTGGTATTTTACATCAAAAGGATTTTCATTGCTACTGTGTACTGGCTAGACGTTTGGGTCTGTGCTACAATTTGATTTTTGCGTGTCTCCAGGCATTTCTTTTTGGTTTTCTTTGCTCAACGTAGCCACAATTGTTATTGAGATTTTTATTGTTTTATTTCCCTATGGGATCTGAGAACCTTAGCAGTCGTTCGTAACAATGGAAGCCGTATGCAAAACTTAAAATAATTTCTTTTATTATTTCTATAAATATACATATATACTTGTAGTATGCTTATAAATACTTATAATATTATAGAAAAAAAAGGTGTGTTAATGCGATACCTGTGTTCGGTCCATCGGATCACATCCATGCTCTGTCGGCTTTCAATGCGGATTACGGGTAAACATTAACTCAACAAACATATTATGTACGGTCAACGAAATACATTATTGTGTTGTAAATTACATGATTTAAATTCTAAAACGTGATAATTATCTTCCTCATTTTAGATTATTTCTTAATTATCAATTGCTAGACATTGAAACGCATTTAACACGCAAGAAATAAAGATTTCTGTGATTCTTCTATGTACATTAAAGCTGCACTGTTTAAGCACAGCCACTTACTGTATTTTTAAAATAATCGTTGTCATTATATCAATATCTCGCTAACTCTATTTCATCTAAAAATATTCTGTGGGTTGTATCAGAATAATCAATGCTTCGAATAGCCACAAAGTTAGTTTCAGTAAGTTTCCTGCAGCGTCGATCGATACGGCCAGGCATGTGGCAGAAAAGCAATAGTTCCAAACTTGAACTTCCATTATACTACTCGTAAATATGAACACCGAAAGCTTCTAAAACATTTGTCTTTTCGCCTAGAAAAAACATGTTGTTCGGTTCACGTCACCAAGGCGAGTTGGCGAGTGCCCATTGAAAAACACTCTTGGTTGCATAATGTATCGAGCGTGAGCCGCAATCGGAAATCCATTGTGATCACTCTGAGCCCAACTTTATTTTGTCAACTGTCATGTTTACCTCCCAAAATAGTTTGTTATTTCAAGACATGACTGATATTTGTCTTGACATCACTATTTTAACTAGTTGCTTTTATGGAAAATTTACTTATGAGGCGTGTCTTGTTTTAGTGTCCATGACTAGCACATTTTCACGCACTAGCACGTTGTCACATTGCTTTAAAGACATAACTTTTTAGTTGCGTTATCACATTGTTTTACATCCTCAAATATAGGATTTATTTTCTTCTTTAAATTAATTCTTCTCATTATTTGCTAACGTGACCGGAGAGTCAGGAAAGACCGATTTTTCACTTCCGATTTTTTCCTTTCAAATGATTGAGAGCTTTCGAGAGGAAGCTTGTAAAAAATGTCCGATATCCAATACCTTTGTCTTTGTTCATCGTTGAGCTGCTGTAATCAGGGAAAGGAGAAAGAAGGGGTTAGATACTATTTTTGCTGCCTTTGACGCAGACAGATTTTCGATATTGCTTACAGTTGCAGCTTGCGAACCGAGATACTACATTTTTATTTGGATGAAAAATCCTCACCTCAGCCCACTTTGTACTGGTCCGTAGATCGATTTCAGGAAAGGTTTTACTAGGATTTTAGCAGAAGATTCAGGCTTTATCTTTAAAAATTGCTTTTTACACAATTCTCAAATCTATTCATGTGGAGAGCTTAATTTTTGAGATTTTATTTTATCACAAGAATTGAGCTCTCCACATTACGACGAACATGACTTTAACGAAATAGTCATTTCTAGTCGCCCTCGAGAAAATATGTTATGTAAAAATCTTTTTTATCTCGATACCCTTTCCCTGTACGTGTACATAACTAGGAAAACAAACATGAATAAAAATGAATAGTTATGTATGGTGAATATAACATGTAAGCACATAAGCATAAAAAATATCATGTGTACAATGTTTACGCATAAAAGTTTTTGTAGTGGCAATTTACACGCGACGATTTTCAATACGAACTTATTCGTGTTTACATATCACACGTACGTGCTAAGTACATATTCATAACGAATCTCTTTGAATTCGCATTTAACAGTATAATGATAAGCTTATGTAAACACACAATAAGCATAAATATACATACTTTATAGTCTTTAGGAATTAACACAGATAAAATCCTCTTCTGCCCATTCAAATATTCAGAAATGTACCGTGAATAGAACTAAAATTAGGACATTCGTGAAAACTGAAATGTTATACACTTAAATTGTTAGGTAGTTGAAAACTACCTACGTTGGAACTGCATCAAACACGAATGGAAAACTTGAAAGTGCTTAATTATATTAAAACTGCAATATGTTGGCGCTGGTCCCTGAACAGACTTTTCATTAAAACTAATACTAGAGTAGTTCCCGGTCCTTGTATCTTCCTGGTTCAGTGTGAGCACGAACCAGGTAAAATTTAACATGTCATCTAGTTTAGTCGACAAGCACACTGGGTACCGGAAAATAAATTGAACCGTGACGCAGTGGAAGCTAGGAATTTTACCTATAAAGTGCTATTTTACCACGCCAGTAACACTTGAGAAATAGGGTCCTCAATCATATTCTGTAGTGCTTTTCTGTTATTAATAACTTTAGCCGGCTTGTGGTCGTTTCAGAAACACTTATAATGAATGGAAATACTGCTGCTCAATCCATCAACTTGGTCTATCACATCGTTCATTACTGGTCGTGCATGTTTGAGTTTATTCCCTCGTGTTTTCGACATTTTTGTTTTTACATTGGTCACGCTCGTGTTTGACCCTTCGATAAGCGATGATGCAGTCGACCGTTATGGTGTACGCTTGCACAGGACTTAGGTTTATCGGCGAATACCAGTTCGTAGATTGTTTGATTTATTGTAAAAGTATTGGGCCAATCTTTTAACAAACAGAATATTATTCAAATAGTTTTAATCATTTACCTATTATTTAATAATGTATTTGTTCTCCGTAGCATCCTGTTCGCCGACATCGTGGGCTTCACGGTGCTCGCATCGCAGTGCAGCGCTCAGGAGCTGGTGCGGCTACTCAACGAACTCTTCGGCCGATTCGATCAGCTCGCCAATGTGAGAATTGCACTCCTTACCTTATTTATTCTTAGCACAAACGTGATTGTTTATTTGCCACGGGGAAACCTTTGATTGAATCCGTCGCGCGAAACATGCAAAATTTTAATGATTTCATGCTGTTTATTCCACAAACAATCATCCAATTAGGGACCCTCTTTTTATAAATTTATGGTACGCTTAAACTGTATTTATAGACGTCTGAAATGGGTGTGGTACCAAATACGAGTATAACAACTATTTGCTCAAGTCGAATAGTTATTTGTCTTCAAATATTTGTTTACTAATGGATCCGATAGGACACTTAGCATATTTATAGTAGAACGTGTTTTGCTTAGGACAACCACTGTCTCCGCATCAAGATCCTGGGTGACTGCTACTACTGCGTGTCCGGGCTGCCCGAGCCACGGTCAGACCACGGCCGCTGCACCGTCGAGATGGGGCTCGACATGATCGATGCTATAGCGTGAGTCACTTCAACATTACCATAAATTAACATAAACAGGAAAACAGGTGACATGAAACTGACGCCAAGGGCTACGAAGCTATTGCAAGATGCCTCGTGAGGACAGAAACCTGTTGATAATTAAATAAGTTGTACCGGTAGAAAAATAAACAACCTCAATAAATGAATACGTAAATCCCTTGATTGGACTATTTATCCTTGACCGCTACAATGTATCTAAAACGGCAGACCGCGATTACATTACGCAATGAGCCCAAAAAAGTGTCATCTGCACGTCTAAACCAAAAATAGCCGCAAGTAGCCACAAACGACCCACGCCTACGGCAAACAAAACACTGCGCCACCTTGACTTGCCAATTTATGGCGGCCGTACAACAATAAAATTTAATTGGTCATTTCAGTCGACGTGGCTAGCCTACTGTCCGTGTAAAAACACTACAGACTACAGAAAGATATAAATCTTCAGTGATGTATAAACGTGGTGATCGATCGCTCAATAGCTACAAAAAATTAGGTCAATTAATCTTATAGAATCGTTCCATATTTTTATAACGAAGACTGGTTGAGTGGGTCACATATAATTATTTATTGGAAACGTGTCTTTGTGAAGGGGAGAGAGTTCTCTTGTGTATTGCGATCCCACATATTTATTTTTAATTAATAACCTAGGTCTGTGCGGCTCGTGTCAGCCGTAGTACGAGGGCACGCGCATCGGAGCATGGCGCGATACGCGCTTATCTGCGCATTGGCTCATCAAAGGAGACGGCTAAATATACTCTTTGTGATCATGGCCCCCGCTGACATCCTGGGTGGCTCCTCGTCGCGTGAAGGTCACTAGGCCGACCTGGAATGTTGCACTTTATCGCACTTCTACCTTCTACTGTACCTAATACGAGATGGTCGTCTCAAGGCAAATTTTTTGTTGGTGTTATTTAAATTTTACATTTCCAGAAATATTTTGGCGCCCAAGTGATCTTAATTTTAGAGTTTTATTAATAACTCATTTTATTTTTGAAACCAACCTTCATCCAACTACAATGTAAATGAAGTAGCATATGTAATTCGCGAAAATGTTGAGAAGTCTCATTATCTCTGATGGCTGTTCAGAGACCATTCATGACACATCTTAACTGTGTCCATACATAAATAAACCGCTGACTTATAATAAGAGGCAAGCAATCAACACCCGTGGTCCGACCACAGGCCACAAACCTCAAGCAGAACACAGCTATCTGTATTCAGCGCGGGTAGTGTTTCAGACACGCGTCACGTTCACTGCTGTCATCTGCACATTATCGAAAGGACATATCCGCCTCCGAGCACAAGAGTAACTGAAACAGTGACGCGAATGAGAATGTAGCATTTTGGCATAATAGCAATGGTACCAGCATACTGTTATGCCAATTTTCCAAGAAATGGATTATAAGTATGTGTACTTCTATTTGGAAAGTTCCTATTTCCTTTGGTGCTCTCAAATATATCACATGTCGAAGTATCATAATTTGTGTCTGCAAGACTAAGTCGAAGGCGATGACTGAAGTCTGACGGCTTAGACAGGACCCCGAGTCACGTAGAAAACTCGCCAAGCGTAACGTGAATATCTTTTATGATCAGATTCCAAATCGAAAGACGTGCTCCTTCAAGTGTAATTTTTTACCATTTCGTATTGCTTGCTTTTTCATCCAAATTACGTTTTATTGCTTCTTCTACCATAAAAAGTCCACAAAGAAAATTATGATATGTCATGTATGTACGTCAACTATTATACGTAAAAATATCAGCAAAATATCACTTGTCAGCGTGTTATACAATAGTGTTTGTAATGAAAATACTGAACAGAAATAGTTGTCAACACTATTTCTACCGTGATATTCGTCGGACAACATTGAGACTGTATGTATTGCTCTTGACCCAAATGTTATTCCTCATTCGTGGATACACGTAAATAGCTGCAATGGTGTTGTCCGTCAACATTCGTAACTAGCATGATTTCTGTCAATGACTCGTATTTACAGATGAGCATCAATTAACACGCTGAAATAGTCTCGTTCGCAAAATACTGTTCTATAAATAGTATTCCGCTTACGTAGTTTCAGCCATGCATGTTTGGTGCACGCTCCGTGTCATATTTGGGAGTCCTATATGAGAGGGAAAATAAACAAGTGACTGTATATTATCGCAATATCTGCAGCTGTGTTGACCAGCGGCGGCCTGCAGATAGCAGATACACAACTCAAACATACAATTTGTTGACAATGTCCGCTTTGCACCACCGCAACATGAAGGGTCATCCATGTTTGCTGCACATTTATATGAATCCTGCATTTAATCTTGTTGTTAGAACATGTGGGGACGTAAAGTTGTAATGAAACTGATCGTATCTGCTATAAGTTAAGTGTCGATAGCGTCGTATCATTTAAATTGCTATCAATTGAATTACGCTCGAGCGACCTTTTAAATTGTAGGCGTATTTGACCTATATTACGGGAATATAGATCACACTCTTCAATTTAAAAGAAGTGCAAACTAAAATACATACTGAAGGTAGCGTGTAAAATTTATTTATTTGTATGTAATGTAATAAAATGTATTTCGGACAAAACTCTTGCGAATGTCGCGGCGAAATGGTCCAATAAAGTTATTTTCATATTTGGGGACATTTACCGCCAATGATATGTATTATAGTTGTTGTAGATAGACATACGTTGAGGGCGGGATACAGGGATGTATGTACAGGACATGGAGTTCAATTCATTTGGCTAAGTTTGTAGTCCATTTAGTGTAGAAATGATTAGTTCGTTGTTAATGTCAGGCTTTTAAAGCTGCCCGTTACTAGCTCTGGTAATTTTAGACTTATTTACGTCTGCCAGTAAGATTGTATGTTTACATCAGTCTCAGAATTTAATTAAAGGGTCAAAAATTATTTAACTTCATCTCAAATGTCTTCAACTAATAATATAAGCTTTTCAGCGCGTATGTTATGTTTGTAAAGACTACTAAAATGCTTTTATGAATATAAGCATTATTCATACAAGGAAGCATGCCGACATTATGGCAAATAATATAAAAACAGCAAAAACTAGTTTTTGTTTTATGGTAAACTATAAACGTTCGCTGTCGCTCGGTCGTTGCCCCAAACTAGGAGTGTACTCGAGGGGGTTCGAACAAACAAGCACTGTTCCCGAACTTCTACCACAGTCCGGGTCATTTTGTATTCAGGGGATGTACCTACATGTGTCCGAGATACTGACATGTGTCTCCCTCAGCCCACTGTCGTTCTGGCTTGTGGAGGGCGAAATAAGGAAAACAGGAACAAGCAATAATGAAGAGACATCTTCCACAAAACAAAGAAACTCCAGTAGCTGCTATCGATAGTATTGGGCAAACATTTCGTAATGCCATTAGCGATGGGGCGCCGCAATAACAAAGGAAAATTAACATATCATAATTGCGTTAGGCGTCCTCGGATTAACTTCTCATCTACCTACGCCGCTGCGCTCGGATTACAATTCAATTTGCCTTGTAACATCAGCGTACTTCTGGGAGTTCATGTTCAACTCAAATAAACTGTTGCGAACTGTTATAATAAACATTGTTAAGCCATGCTTTACTCGCAAAAATGTTTTAGTTCAACAAATTGATGCGCCAGTCGCGGCGTGAACTAATACTTCTGCTACTTGTCAAAGTTTATTGCTTTTTGACAAATGGCAACATTAGTAGGGTTCGTCTGAATCTTGGCGCTGGAGCAATGTTTGCACTAAAAGCAATGCTGTATTGCGGAATAGCGGATGACTGGATAACTAGAATTTTCACATTTACACACAAATATTGTTTTGATCCATGGACCGTTATTTAATTTAATATGTACATACTTAATTTACTGTGCAATCAATAATACTGAGAGATATCTTCTATTCAAAACATCAATGGCAAGCGTTTGAATGCGGGTGGGAACCTCTGAAACTGAATAAAATGTTTTGTATAAATGTATTTCCCTTCCGCGCGTAACTCATTACTGCTATTGACAGGCGACTGCGGAATGAATCCAGACTATCTTGTTGGATAACTCTTGTTGACCCACTTCCCAACTAATCCAACTAATAGCTAATTAATTTGCCGTTTCACCCCACTCGTGTATATTTCATGCGACTGATTGACGAATGAAGATTTACTTCAGTCTTGGCTCGCGCTTTTCATTCTACGTAGTTTTACTTACGTTTTCACTGTGATCAATTATAGCGTGCACAAGATGTAGGAAAAGCGCCAACTTACCTGCATGTCGATTCTATAAAATATCACAACTCACTTCGACATCACTCTCACTTCGACTTCGATCTAAAGGTAGAATTCCGTGGACGCGACAATAGTCAACCTTTGAAAATGTATGGCACCGTTGTCGAGGCCCGTGACAGTCGCGCGCGGCCGACGAATTTCGTAAGCTGCTCGCGGCATTGTCAAAAATTTAATTCTGGTTTTACTAAAATTCTATAGATGTTATTAAGCGCTAGACCATGTTGAGAAGCGTACGGCCGCGAGCGGCTCACGAAATTCGTCGTCCGCGCGCGACTGTCGCAGCCCTCGGCAGCGGTGCCATACATTTTCATAGGTTGACTTTTGTCGCGCGCGGCTGCGACAATCGCGACCCACGGAATTCTACCTTAAAGTTTCGTGATTGACATTGTCAAACTACACTAGCGCTTCACTATCGAGCGTGTTGACAAGTTGAACTAAATCAAAGTCGAGATTTTGACAGATTTGTCAAAATCTGTCTATCTATAGGGGAGGTAGGGGAGAGATGGGCAGTTGGGAGACATGATCAAATCAGAATAAAAGGGGGGTCCTTTTATTCTGATTTCTGATCATAGTTTTGTTTTTTTTTAATTGGGTAGTTTACGTTACCGACTGGTAACGGTGTTCATCCATAGACTATCTGTCATTTCTGTGAGTTGTCAAGAACAAACACTCGTAAAAGTACTTAAATATTTTGTTGCGGTTTCGGATCGTTATAAAGAGAAAACTAATGAAAGGTATGTGTATTTTCTATTATTAATTATTGATTGTCAAAATCTCCAGTTACAATTATAGTAAGTCGATGCAATCCACACCTATTATACCTTTAGAAGAGAGTACTACAGCAATAGTTAATGGGCCCCACGTTTTTATTTTAGTCTAATATGACCGGGACCACCTACGTAGGTTGACAGGTAAGTAACTATTTTTTATTTTCTAGTTTTCAGTGCACATAAGATAAAACCGTTTAACTTAAAAGTTTTTTTACCGATTTTTTTTTCATAAACTAAGTCAAAAGTGTCCAATGCTCTCTATGGTAGGGAGGCTTTTCTTCGTCAGTGAAAATTTGTGAGGTTATAAATCTGCGCGAAAAATCCTTTATAGAATCTTGTTTCAGGTACCGTTGCCAACTTGATCTAGAGACTATTATATTTAAAATAGTGTTTAAATAAAGTTCTAAGTGTTTCCAATACTACAATCAAACATTTATTTAAAATTAAAAAGAAAATTAGTTGTCTCCATTTCCACAATATTCTTGGTCAAAAATTGAAAAAGATTACATAAAATCAAAATAAAATATTTATGAATTCAAGGAACACACTTGAAACCAAGACTATCGGCTATCGCATAAGTGGTTTGCTTTAAGGAATGTGAAGTGGTTCTAACATACTGCTGCAAAAAAAAATACTGCTAACCTTGGTCCACTGTTTGTGGGTTTTGATGGTGCCACCTATACTGTTTAAGCGCACGGCTAATTCCTCCCACTGGCTTCGACTTCGCTCTCTGGCATTTTGCGTTCTCACGAAACCCTTCGCCAGGCCAGGGTTTTGCTCCATAAACTCAACCAGAGTTTCAACCTGAGCCGACGAAGGGTGAGACGACCTGTCATTTGGACTGAAATTATTGTTGGATTAATAAAATAAACACTTCCTTAATTAATATTATTTTTAACTTTATAACAAGAAATATAAAATTACTTCATGATTTTATCACAATTACGGCGAAAACCGGCGAAAACAAACAAGCTTAAACACAATATGAAGACAGAAGATACCCGATATATTACTTTCCTCTATGACAGAAGAGAAGAAAATATTGTCCACAGATTAATAATGGTATTGGCGCTGTCAGTATTTTTTTTCGTAGGGTAAGCATAGATTATATTCACAGCACGAATTTAGAGATTTCTGTTTATTTTATACTTAAAAGCTGCCTCAAATTCCTTACAATAACAAATTATAACTAAAACATCATATTTAGCTAAAATTCTGTGTCAAAACTGATAAAATTAAAAACTGATTAATCTCGGTTGACATTTTGTCGAGTGGGGAAGTCACTAGCACAGCATTGGTCGATGTCGAGCTCACTTCACTTCGCAAGTGATTAGGTGATGTTTACAGAATGCAAAATCAAGGTCGTTCTGAATCGAATGCGAAGTGAGAGTGAATAGCGAAGTGAAATGCGAGTTGTTGTTCGAATTTTATAGAATCGACGTGCAGGCAGGCCTTGGCCCTGTTGCGCCCCGCTGGGGTTGCTGACAGTATTCTACTTGTGTAGCCCTTTCATTTGATACCCATATTGAGGGGGCTGTGCCATTTTGTGCCGGCGGCCATATTGGATTTAATTAAAGGTGTATACAAAATTTCAGACCAATCAGTTGACAGGAAGAGGGTGAAATTTGAATTACTAAATTTGATCCAAGAATAAATAATACGGGGTGAGCTAAATAAAACCGTTTAAATATCTCGTAATGTTGAAACTGATTGTAATTTTTAGGAAAGCTCTTTCATTATATCTAGCCGAATATAAGAAATGGCACTAAAAGTTGATAATGATCTGTAAAATCTGATTTTTTATGCAATAAATTGTGAAAAAGTGCCCATCCCTCCCCTACCTCCCCTAAAGTATGAAATGACATTACGAATCTGGTAACATGGCACGTTTTTCTAAAATAACATTATATTTTAGAGTTTGGAAAAAAATGAAGCCACTCTAAGACTTAATTTGGTGCGCGCTCGGCGAAAACTAATGAAAAAATATGAGACTGCTGTCGTTGTCTGCTTGACGCGGTCGCTTTATTAGCTTACGTAAATTACGCTTATTTGGTTAAAATGTTACACAAATTTCATTTTTTTAAGTATTTACAAAAGACTTGGTCAACAAGTGGTAGGAATTAATTGACGGCCTTCGTGGAATCATAATTGCAAATTACTGCGAACTAATTGGACTGTTAAAATGCGGTAATATAAAGTCGATTTGTCACCGATAAAAACCATTTCTGTAAAATCAACTGAAGTTATTATTCAGAAAGGAAATCATAAAACTGGCCATAATTTTGCAGTTATGGTTCATTTTCTGAAACGATGGCCGCGGTAGTTTCAGGGTGATAGAACTATACATATACATACATACATACTTTCATTACTGGTTTGTTTCGTGTGGGAGTGGGCCAGAACTAAAACAATGCAGTTCTACGTTCAGGGCGACAGTTAATCATTCATGAAAACGAATAAAAATAAATATCTGCCTTTTAATTTGCGTCGTACTGAATGACTACTGCCATTTCAGTAACTTAATAATCTCGTTTAATTTAATCCGTAGCTTTTTGAAACATTTAAAATTTAATCTGGGAAAATTACGGAGATTTTGTGCGCTGTAAACGAGAAATCGTCTCCCGCACAGAACACTCGACTCGAGTTTCACAAAGTCGCTTAATAAAGTATCCATTAAGTCGGAATAACTACAGAAAAGTTTACACTTTTTAATGTAAATGTTTGGAAATAATTGCGTGATTAACTTGTCCGAGTGATTTAAAATTACAGAACTAATTTTGCAAACTACGTTATTACGGTCGTAAATAAATACGCCCACGTCGCTGTATTACAAATCTTGAAGTTCGTCATTGTTCATGAACTATATTGGATAAGCGCCACTGCTACACCTAATATTCTACAGACAGTAATAAATCAATGGCTCTTGATGTGAACAAATGTCTCTTCAAGCCACAACACTCCGAGTAACTATGTTTAAATTAAATTAATATCACTTGTTGAACATTCATTTCTACTTCAATCGTGTGAATAAATTACAAAATTCCGTTTAAACAATATTCTATTATTCTGTGGCTTTTGTCTACGTCTATGTATTTTTCATGCATTGAAAATATAGATCAGCAAACTATAACACGTGAGAACGGGAAATGTAAATTCAATAAAAAAAGCGTTCAGGAATTTGTGTGTGAAGTAAAATAAACTTATTTCAGCAATTCGTATCCGACAGTTTGTGTTTACATCTGCACATTTTTATTTGCAACACTGTAGTACTACATATACACATGTTACGAACTATTACATAGGTAGTGTATAGCACTCGGCGCGTGCGCACCGCTGCCAAGTTTATTGCCATTCGTCTTCTACTTACGTTGTCTATTCAACGTGAAAGAGTTACAACCCAAGTGTTTTCAAGAGATTTATTTCGCGAGTAAATAATTCCACTTTAGCAACGATTTCCACCGTTCACTTGATTTATGGACTGTTTTAGAGTTCCTTTGCGAATGCCAAACCGAGTAATTTCTAGAATTACGACTTGCTTGGTTTTTCTGCATACTCACAACCAAAATACATGTTTCCTCAAGCACTTATTAGGAATGAAACGGAGCTTAGTCGTGGGAAATGGACAAGGGTCTTTCATTTAAGCTATATTTTGTAAAATATGTTGAATCTTTCGTATATACTTAGTATTATGAAAATAATAACAAATCAATTGTGTCTGCTTCTGTTACATAGAAGTTTAATCAGACGTAAGGAACTGTAGGTTTCCATCTAGTTTTTTGTAGATAAATAGATACTAACCTCTGTTATGTAAAAACACCAAAAGATGTTTTCTATGTGTTTAAAAAACAAGCTAGAACTATAACCACACTTTTAAATGTAGGTATTGGTATGTAGAACCCTTGAGCTTATATACAATTTCGGTTTCTGTTTTTATGATAACCCTGGATATAACAATATAATATACGACGTGTTGAGATAACAAAAGTGCAAGAAGGTTTAAACAAAAATGTTATTTATGGTTATTACTAAACACTTATTCAAATTGCAAATCTAGATTTATCGAATAGTTCTGATAATTTCTCATACAGTGTGTATTGGTATTACGTATAGATTCGAAAATACTTGGGTCCGTCGTTCTGTAAACGCTGAACCCAGTTTGCTGAGTACTTATTGAAAAAAAAAAAGTTTGAAACTACATTTAATTGCTGAAAAGGTTGTTCCATGATGTTTCGTATTTTTTTTTTGCAAACTTGATTTTAAAAGCTGTTTATTGCTGAATCATCCGGTGAAAGTACTAAAGTAGTAAATAAAATACTAACAACAGCTTGAACCGTCTCTACACGCACTCAGAAATTATATTGTATTGGCGTTTAATGAAACTAAAATTACTTTTTGATAATAATGAAGCATGTACAATCCGATTTTATGATTCCATTTTATAGCGCGCTCTGACTTGTCTAGCATAAAAATTACCAGTGCTATTATTCACCTCCCGGAATTCTGACTTTACTAATCTGTTCTACTCTGAATCACGCCTGATTTAATCTGGGTTTTCGGAGTAAATACGTAGTAAAACACAGTCCATTTCTGAGAATTAAAGCTTTGGCCGTAGACTTTATATCCATATGAAATAGTGAAAACACTTCGCAAAATAAATTGTGTAAAGAGGTCCCTTTTGATGCGATTTTTTACGTAGAATTCACCATGACTTCTTTGTCTCCTAGGTCTGTCGTGGAAGCGACGGATGTCCAACTGAACATGCGCGTGGGTATCCACACAGGGCGGGTGCTATGCGGCGTCCTGGGCCTGCGCAAGTGGCAGTACGATGTATGGTCCAATGACGTCACGCTTGCGAACAATATGGAGGCTGGCGGCGAACCAGGGTGAGTACGCATATTGAATAGACCGTATAAAGCAATATGTCATGATTCTTACCAGGTATTAGGCCGAACCGCAGCATACACATTTTTCATAATTATTGATTCAACTCATGCATTCTGCTTTCTTATGAGTCAACGAGCATCGTCATCTTTGAATCAGCCATATATGACAACATAACTCCTTGAACTAAAAGTCGACCTCTATTTTATCCGTAAAGATTTTTCTAGTCGGTGCATTATGGTACAATATGTCGATTCCCTTTCAGGCGTGTGCACATAACGCAAGCGACGCTCGAGTGCCTCGGTGGCGCTTACGAAGTGGAGCCGGGTCACGGAGGCAGTCGGAACGCGTACCTTCGGGACCATTCCGTGCAGACTTACTTCATCATTCCGCCGCCAAGACGGAGAAAAGTACGTCTAAATACTGTATAAAATCCTCGACAAGTTTCTCGGAAATCCATGGGGATTCTTCCGTTCACTTGATTATTTTTTTAGTTACTTTCAGGCTTGGGTGTAATGAGATTTGTGATAAATGTAAATAATGAGAAAATGGCTCTAAATCTATCGTTTTGGCATACAGGATAAACTTGTAATATAAATATTTGTAAAATGTTTCAATGAGGTCATGAATCGATTTAACAGTAGGTATGTACCTAATTTTATAAACAGTGACTCGAAAATAAAATATTACAGATGTGTCTATCAGCTGGCGTGGGCCTTGGCTCAGCGTCTCGTCGGAAGCTCTCTTTCAAGAACGTTTCCAACGTGGTGGTGCAGCTGCTGCACTCCATCAAGTTCAACGTGGACGTGCCCTTCTCCAACATGGCCGCCTCCCCTCAGGAGCTCAAGGCCAACGCCGCTAGGAAGGTACCACCCCATGTCAAACTCGAGACCGAACAATACATTTCTCGGAACAGTTCCTCTCCAACAAACTTGTCACGGAAATCGTTTGCGCCCTGTAAATACCAGCACGTGAACACGACAGGAAGGCACTAAGGACGCCACCGGTTTTCGTATTTATCCACATTGTTCAAGAGGAACTCTTCCAATACTTTACTCGTTATTTGAAACGTTAAAATCTTTACTGTTTGCACTTGTAACTATTTTGCGAAAATTTTGCACTTCAATGGACATGACTAAACAATACGAGTTCAATGTCCACGGCTTTATTCTCGCTCTTCAGAATGTTTGTCTCGAGTGATGTATTTTCTCGTATCGGTGATCTGCTCTCGTCTGACAAAGGTAAGTTCTCTTTATTTCATTTTATTTCATACTGTTTTTTGTATTTTTTTTCTAAAAATAAATGTCATTATATTGGTGTCTCCTGGATATTAATGTGCAAATGTCAATGTAAATTCAATGTTTTTGAAGTACCTACCTATTTATAAAGAGCGAGGGACGATAGCAACCTGCCAGGGTGGGATTCAGTAAACATTAACACATTAGTATGATGGTGTCGCGTCGGGGGCCAGTTGCGGATCTCCCGTAGTAGGCTCTGTGGGCAATGCATGCCAACAACCCTAATATATCTGTGACTTCACACTTCTTTCTACTTATGTACTCCATTATGCACTGCCCCTATGTAAATGTCCTCCCCCTATGTTATTCTACTATATATGTACTTCCCCTAAATTCATCCTTTGTATTCCCGCTATGCTCTTCCTCTATGTACTTCCATATTACTACTACTACCTTCTTCATGTAGTCCGCCTATGTGCCTGAATATTGGACGGCTGTATCCACAACCTTTTTTAAAGGCTGGATCCTACCCTGCCGGGTGGTCCCTCGCTCGCCGGTGTAGTGGTACGATTCGGGCTTCGCTTCGGCTAAGCTTGGAGGTGTGCGAGCCGAGTACTAGCGCGCGGTGTCGGCAGGTGCTGGACCTGCGGCGCGCGCTGCACGCGGAGCCGGGCTCGGCCGAGGCGCTGCGGCTGGCGGCGCTGCGGGCCGAAGACGTGAGAGACGCCATGCGCGCCCCCCCCCGCCGCCTCCGCTCCCCACCACCACACGTTCGACGCCGTCATGCAGCACCACGCCCTCCGCACGCACGCCGTCGACGACACCCCCGCACATGTTAATATTATACAAACGCAATTACGCACCTCTTTTTTGACCTGTGCTATTTTTTATTGCGACTATAATGGGAACTTTGCATCGATTTCTGCGATTGTATGAACTAATCTAGCACAGATTATTTGCATAGTGCGTATACGTAGTAAGCATACGCTCGCCGTTACATGTAAACAAGACTACAATGTGGTCATCGTCATGTTGCGGCGTGTGGTAGATACACACACATGCATCTTTGGGAAGATCTAGTGTATGGTTTTGGTAGGTCTAGTTTAGGTATACAATGAAACCATACTGCTATTTCTCCCGCGTTTCTCAGATTTTACGCTTCAGAACTTGATACGCGAGACGCATTGATATGGCATTGACGATGCGTTTCGTATTTACTGTGTGTCGAATGATAACCTCGCTTAATGGTTTCCTAGTAGTTAGTTTGGTTTGAGTGGTGGTTTTCGAACTAAATCTATGCTTTATTACATTTAAGGTGTGCACTGAAGCTTTTTCACGAGTTCTACTGAAATAATTTTGCGAGGAAATTCAAGAATGTTTAAAGATGCTTCACACTACGTTTGCGATTTTCGTTTTCTGCCAAACTTCATTGTTACTTTTATACAACACATGAAACACAAACACAGTAATCAATCATTAATTAGTCCCCTACCCACCTAGCAGCCAAAGTACAGATAGATAGACGTACGACTCGTACCTGTGAGCACAAGTTGTTACAACTTCCAACTTTCCAAACTGTTTCCCGAATGTTCATTTAGTTGCTGGTCTGTTCAAGCGTTCACTCATTGTTACTCCCTGTATACTGTTACAAATTGAACTAAATTGATTTCAAATTCTTATTGATAAAATATTTATACACTTAACAGCGTTCATAAACAGAGTTCTTTGAAATTTCGGATCCAAACCAAACATTGTGTGGAAGACTGAAATACACCAGCGACTAACATGAGGCGTCTGCTCATTATTTTCAGATATTCCGACCCTGGACATTAGTTCCACAACAAATACCCGCTGAAACAGTAAGCGCAGACAAAATGTTGTTCATGTGTATTATTGTTTTCCACCATTTACCGGGCGACACGTTTATAACTCCCTTGATTGACTGTAGGTACGCATTGTCCACAAGCAATGTGTGTGGGTCGCACCTGCCGCGAACACATTCTCTTTCTATTCACTGTGATACAATTACACGGAAAAGGGCCGACTAATATCGACGTGAGCACACAGACCACTCACTATCACCGTTTCTTAATTCGAAATTGTCAACTGTTTATATATTTGAGATTGTTTTATAGAATGTTCGATAATAAAGCCGGATGCACCGAACTGTGTTTCACTCGCTACCCCGACTAGTCACCTCGAGCACTAGAGCATGGCATGAGCCCCGCCTGTCGACTAACTTGCATGTCATTCGCCCTCTTAATAGTTTTACTTTTTGATTTTATTTGGTGCTTGATTATTTCTCCTGCTTTCTTCTATCACTTTACTCTTACTTAACTTTCTTTCTATGAAATAATCAAACACGAAAGTGTTTAGTTGTAAGTCTCGATTATTACTGTCGATTTGTCTTAAAAAGTAAATTCACATGAGACATAAATTACAGAACAGTCTAAATTTCTTCTATCAGTTCTATCTATCTATATGGAGATCTTGCCAATGTGATCAGTATCTGTCGTTGTCTATATTTTGTTTGTACTGTCATTTCATTACTATTCTAATAACGTGATGCTGCTTTGGATTCCGGATCTTTTGTATTCTAAGGTCAGTTCTAAATTCCAAATTGTGAAGCATGGAGTCGGCATGGCCCCTGTGTACCCTGACCTCGGCCATACCCTTGTGTCTCAGTGTACCTTAACTTTACCTTATCTCATCGATGTGTGACCAGATAGATATGTTCCATTATGATCGTTGTATAAATCGGTGGTTAGAAGTTTGAGTTACGATTTAAATGGGTTATTTTTGACTTGTGTGGTGGGTTTTGCAGAACAAAGTGACGGAGAAGTTTAAGCGTCCGTTGAAAAAGCGCCACTCGTCTGTGTACCACCAGCCCACGAACCGCGTGAACAAATACCTGGCGCAGGCCATAGACGCGCGCTCCGTGCACCGCGAGAAGGCCACGCACGTGCATCTGCTCACGCTCTGTTTCAAGGATGCTGATAAGGAAGCTCAGGTGAATATATACATTTTTCTAACTATGACTTATTGAATTCAACTGTTTGTGTAGTCCACGTACTGATTGCATCTAAAGAGGCTATTGTCATTTTGACATTCTTAAAGTACTTACTCATTCTTTTCGGTACAAAAATTCTTATGTTCTTTGAATATAGCACTAGCACGGTATTTCTAGAGTATAGTTATCTTCCCATTTTTACAGTTTCTCTGTAAATTCGAATCGGTTTGACTGTACTTAGCTATGCTGATTCAGAGACAATTTCAAATAGAAATAAAAACTAAATTTCCATTTTATCCATTCCAGTACCGAGCATCAACAGACGGCGGTTGGGCGGGTTCCCTATCCGCTGCTCTCTGTGCCTTAGTAGCCGCCGGGGCCTTACAAGCGTCCATTCTACCACAAACCTACATACTCCTTATACTCTTCGTGACGGCCTTCGCGTGGTCTGCTGCAGTGCTGGCGCTGACGCTAGCTGCAAGGCTCAGGCTTATACCCTGCGATGTGTCCCGGCCTTTTACACTGAGGAATGCTATTACCACCTTCACTATTGTACTGGGGTATGCTGTTGGGCAGGTTAATGTGGTAAGTGTAATAAGTATGATTAGAAATGTGAAAATTTGTATATAATTACTGTTTTTGGGAAGAAAATTTTCAATTATCAAAAATTGCTCAAAACTTTTTCCATTGAAATAATTCAATTTTGGTCTATCTGGTCTTTGATGCTACAGCCTTACAGGAACGCTAGCAATTCTTGACAGCAGATTTTTTTTCTCCTTCGATATTCTAACTGCACTCTTCGTTAAACAAGAGCAGCTGATACATAACACCGGCATTGACATAATCTTCCATATTACAGGTAACATGCGAGCACATAGAACTATGTCGAAACCTAACTGGCAACACCACAACCATGGACGAAGTGCTCACAATGCGAGGCGACGTTGCCGCTCATCTCTGGTCCAGCCATACAGAACATTTAGCGTGCCCAGTCCCACTATACATAACCTTAGGCTGTTGTCTCAGTATGCTGGTCGTAGCAGTCTTCCTGAGGCTACCGATATTGGTGAAGGGAATACTTCTGTCTGTGATGACGGCTGGATATATGGGAGTCATATTGGGCTTCCATAAGGCGCTGTTCGACTGTTATGATTTGATGGTTGAGTAAGTATTGTTTAGTTATTGTTTTCTTTGGTGCATTGCAAAAAGGTTTTTTTTACTAAGGAAAGTAAGAATAGTCTATTTAGTGGTAATTCGACTAGTAGTTGAGTGTTGACGGCAACACTCAACTACTAGTCGAATTACCATTAGAAATGGGGCCTAGTAGTATGTAGTATATGTGGTATAGTTCAGTGTAGTAATAGTATTGATGTCCTCCATTTCTCTCTGCGCTGTATTCCTGCAGATGTATACTATTATGATTTTATTTAAAGCAATGTTGCGTTATTCCAGTACAAGAGTACTAATGATGGTAGAAAACCTACAGGTACAAAGAGGATTACAGCTGGCTAATGAAACGCGATATGTCTCTGTACGTGGGATTAGACCATGATGAGACAGGTTAGGTGTCTACATGACTCATAATATTAAGTCATGCTGTCTTATAAACTCATAATACAAGATTAAAATTCATTACACGCATAATTTTAAATACTTGTTAATTGCTTTTTATCGATTGCATAACGTCATCAGTCTTTGTTTGTTTATTTATATCCTAAAGGCTCCAAAACTACAGTACCGATTTGTGACACCGCCTTTCAAAGATTATGCCTACATTATATCCTAGTACGGGAAGTAGTTTCCATGGGACACAGGTCACGGGACACGGGTAACAGAAGGAAACAGCTAGTATTCAATAAAATGTAATATTATTTATTTTGAATTAATTGATTGATTAACGCTCAATCCTTCTCCATGTGAGAGGGGGCTTGTGCCCAGCAGTGGGACTATAAAAATATTGTAACTTTGAATGATTTACTCATTCACAACATCAATCATTTTTGAAATTATTAAATAAATAGTTTATTTATTAATTTCACATAAAATAAAATATTGCTTTTTATTTGTCGTTTCAGTCCAGGGTCAGTGGGTTCAGCATACGTGGCAAGCGCATGGACCGTGGCATTAGCTCTAGCAGTACTGTTGCATGCTCGTCAGACGGAGTGGACGGCACGGCTCGACTTCTTGTGGCAGGCCCAGGCCAGGGATGAGAAGAGGGATATGGATGCTTTGCAGGTACATTAAATAAATCTATATTTACATAAAAAAGACAAAACTTAAACTTATAAATAGCGTTTGTTATAAAATAAAAATTGGCCCAGTTTCATCGTTGTCACTTGGTAATGTACCCAATAGGCTAGCGACATTGCCACGCTTGGTGACAATGCTTAAATTGCGGGTCGAAATAAATCTAGCCCTTGGGTCATGTTCTTTATTCATTTTTAAGATATTTTTTTCTTGGACTGTTTTTGAGCACTCCCATATAAAGTTTCCATTAAAATGTGCAATTTCTAGACCTTTCGTATGAATAGTTATTTTTAAAAAACTGAAACTGAACCCTTTTAAAAATAATTCGTTATCAACAATGATTATCTTTCAATTTCAGGCGTCAAACCGAAGGATTCTGTTCAACCTTCTACCAGCGCATGTGGCAACACACTTCTTGGATAACCAGTTTAGAACGAACATGGTAACTATTGAACTTGCTTATATATATGAAAAACATTAATTAATCTCTTTATTTACAAGCATTATTATGAGATAATCATAATAACACAGAAATTAATTATTCATTTACTCATTCAAAGTAAATACTGTTTGTATGTAAACACGATAGCTTTAACATCACCAAGTCCATGTATATTTAAAAAGTAAACAACTTGATCCCTAACATAGGTGGACGGTGTATGTATTAGCATAGCAAACGTATGGAAAACTATGCTAAGCTCAAGTTGTTTGCTAGAGCGGCCTCCCGTATATTTTTCCATTTCCTATAGCATTTTCAATTTATGCAGTTGGCAGATTTTTTGTGTAATGTTGACGAAATGCTGTGATCTTCATCTTGTATCCAATATACATTGACAACACATTCAGAAAAGCGGTTGAGAAATTAGCAGAATGTCTTTTGTTTTATCAAAAACAACTCATTCACCAAATTAAAAAAATATATATTTTCAGTATAATCATTCGCGCTGCACTGAATATGTAGGTAGCATATAACACGTATGAGTGACTGATTTTTTCAACCAATTATGTTTTTAAACCAAAAATGGTATATTTATGAGTAACACGGACCATAATTTTTTTTATGAGAAGTTACTGATACTTCCGCTACGTTACGTAGCGAAAATACTATAACAAAGGATCGATACATCAAATCCTTACTAATATTATAAATCGGAAAGTGAGTTTGTTTGTTTATTTGTTCCGCTTTCACGCCGTAACTACTGAATCGATTGCTTTGAAATTTTGCAGACGTAAAGTTAGAAGTCCGGATTAAATAATAGGGTACTTTTTATCCCGAAAAAAATAGATATTCCCGAGGGAAAACAAAAATATTGTTTGCTTGATGGATGGATTGTAGATGGCGCTGTGTGTCGTTTAAAACAAGGTAATATATTGCAAACGAATATAAACATGTAAATTTAGAAGCTAAATGATACGATAATGAATCCCCGAAAATGAGGAATTCCCGAGGGATGATGTACAATTTGTTTAATCGTCTAAACTGTTTTTTTTTACATCTACTTATATATTGCAAACGAATATGAACATATAAATTTAGAAGCTAAATGATACGATAATGAATCCTCGAAAATGAGAAATTCCCGAGGGATGACGTACAATTTGTTTTATCGTCTTAACTGTTTTTTTTACATCTACTTATCCTGAAATAACTATAATTCAACGAATTATATACTATAAATAATTGGTATAAGTATTAGTTAAGTTATTTAGTTCTTGAGGTATGCGATAGATGGCGCTGGATGTTTTTAAAACGTGGTAACGATGTGTTTTTAAAATACGTAAGAAGTGGAATGATAGCTTTTTAAAACGTGGTGACGTTGTTTTTTTTTTAAGATACGTAAGAAGTGCAATGATATCTCGCGCTTTAACCTGTAGCTCATTGTTCAATCGCGAGCTTCCCGATAGCTCGATAGATGGCGTTGTGCTTTTCTGTATCGCGGTGTTAAGGTTCGCCGCGAATTAGTCTTACGTGTTTTGAAATCAGTGGGGCCCAGTAGGGCCAGGGCCAGCCGGGGCTGCGGGTTGTTCGCAAGAGATACCGCGGCCCTGGTATATAAAAGGCCTAGGACGGAACACGACGATTTTAGTCAGTAAGAGTCTGACACTCCCTCACCGCTGCTAACCCAATTCCAACAGACCTCCCATTTCAATTTAAAAGACTACAATTTCCTATAAGGGTTTCATTTGCAATGACCATTAATAAAGCACAAGGCCAAACTCTAAGGTTTGCTGGAGTACACTTAGAAAAACATTGTTTTTCGCATGGTCTATGTAGCGTGTTCCTGGGTTTCCAGTGCCCAAAATCTGCATGTTTTTGCTCCACAAGGGAAAAAGTATAATATAGTGTACCATTCAGTTTTGGTTTAACAACTAATCGTATCCAGCGTTACATCGCGCTTCTTAGATTTTTCCGTGGGAATGAGAAGTTTTCTTATAGTTGTGATTTATACCGCAATATAACCGAATTCCACGCGGGCGAAGCCGCGGGCGGAAAGCTAGTAAAAAATAAATTGTAATTTTCTATAGGTAGTCTTACATTCCCTGTCCATTATCCTAACGTATAAGACACTACCTAATCAGCAAATTTTTAGGACCTGTATCACCAGTCGTACCAGCGCGTGGGAGTGGTGTTCGCGTCCATCACCAACTACCACGAGTTCTACATGGAGCTGGACGGCAATAACCAGGGCATGGAGTGTCTGCGGCTGCTCAACGAGATTATCGCTGATTTTGATGAGGTCATTATACTTTTTTGTTGAGTAATTCATTGCAATTCTATGAAATGTTTTGATCTTACCCGCTTCCTCTTGCCCTGAGAGTGCTTACTGATCTGTTTTTTGATAACTTTTTGAAGTTAAGTTTTCATGAGCTCGCCCCTGTACAAATTACATACATACATAAATGGAAAATACTAAGATGAATTATGTTTAAGTTTTATTCATATTGATTCGATGATGGTCATCGTCCCTCGTAATATAGTCAAAATGGTCATGTTATATGAACAAAATTATCAAAAAATCCTTTTCAGCTTCTGGGAGAGGATCGTTTCGGTGCGATAGACAAGATCAAGACTGTGGGCTCGACATACATGGCCGCAGTGGGCCTCATCCCCGACAGGAAGATGACGGACGAGCCCAGCACGCGCAAGCACATGGCCACGCTCGTCGAATTCGTGTTCGCCATGAGGGACAAGCTCAAGGATATCAATGATAACTCCTATAACAACTTCATGCTGCGAGTCGGTTAGTTACCGTAATGTATTCACGTGAATACTGATATAATATAAGGACTTAAGGAGGCCTTGGTTTTCTTCACTGGTCTAAAATAGAGGTATGTAGTAATAGAGTCTTTTTGTTTCAGGTATAAATGTTGGTCCAGTAGTAGCTGGTGTCATAGGTGCAAGAAAACCACAATACGATATCTGGGGTAACACGGTCAATGTAGCATCTCGCATGGATTCCACTGGGCTACCGAACCACACGCAAGTCACCGAAGAGGTGTACCAAGTTCTGAAAGATATGGCATACCAGTTCGTGTGTAGGGGGAAAGTCAAAGTTAAGGGTAAAGGTGAGATGACCACATACTTCCTCACAGATAGAGCTCCAGCTAACGGGACATTGCAGAGCACATCGAATGGTCCCACACCCAACCCGCCTACCGCATACGGCGGAGTTGCCACTCCTCTCGCCATGCTACAGAACTCTGCCAGACGAGCCGCCGCACAGCCTTCACGATTGCCTCCCTTGAGGGAGTCGTCAGTCGCGGGAGAGAACGAACCGCTGCTACCAACTAATGGGCATCAGAGCAACGGGAACAATAAGGGCAGTAAAGGTCGGCGCAACACGTCAGGGTCGAGCAGTCCGCCCGCGCCGCCGCCGCACGCGGGCGTGGCGCGCTGGCCGCCGCCGCGCGCGCTGGTGGCGCCGTGGCCGCGGCCGGCCGAACCGCGCCCCGCCGCGCCGCTCAAGCGCCGCGCCGCGCGCCTGCCGCGCCCGCGCTCGTCCGAGAGCCTGCCGCTCGCGCGCTCGCCGCGCGTGCACTCCTCCGCCGACGAGCTCAGCTCGCTCACGCGCTCGCCCAGCCTCAGCTCCTCCGACGAGAGCTACTCGCGCACCACCGACGCCTCGCCCTCGCCGCCCCGCGCGCACCACTACCCCGCGCGGCCCAGCCCCGCCTACGACTACCCGCCGCTGCGCCCCGCCAAGCCCACGCTCAACCACATCGACGACCTCTACGCCAAACATAATAAGATCACCAAGAAGCCTTCCCTCGAAGACAAATTTCTGGATGGAAGTGTGGACTTTCAAAAGGAAGAGGAAAAGTTACAGAGGAGTATCATAAACATGCTTCAAGCATCCGCCGCTAAGCGCGATGGCTGCTGCCAAACAGACAAGAAGGACGTAGCGAGTCGACTTGGACAGCGGGCTGATTCATTTTCGAGTTCAGGCGGCCGACCCACGAACTTGAAACATCTGAATCATGATACCCGCGAACCGTTTGCCAAGCGCAGTCCGTCCGACGTGGCCTGCGTGCCGCCCTTCGAACGAGAGATTCAAAGATTACTCGACGATAAGAATCTCATTAAAATCAATCCACCGAAATCCGAGAGGAAGGAGCTGAAACTCGAACTCAGGTGAGCTTTAAAGATTTTTTTTTTTATATTACACCAAATATAAAAATAATTGTCTAATGTAATAAATTATCAGGGCCACGAACCCGTCGCTAGAGCCGCTGCGCAACAATAACAACAACAACAGCAGCCCGCTGCACGCGGTGGGTCTGGCCGCCATCGCGCAGGTGGCGCGTGACGCCGCCAGCCCCGCGCGGCCGCAGGACTTCCCCGGCGTGCTGCCCACCGACGTCGTCGTGCAGCTGCCCTCGCCCTCGCACACACCGCACCGACACAGGTATACTACGAAATTCGTCAATATGATTCCAGAATATTCTATATTGCCCCACTACATAAATGTTTCGCAATTTTAAGAGCAATATGCTCTGGAAGGTTATGGTAGATTTATCTTGATTTTTTCTTTCTAGTCCGCCTTGTGAAAGGAAACCGGATCCAATTGCAATCCGGGAAAAGGAGAGAGAGAAAGAAGCCCAGGAGAGACTACATCACCGGGTAAGTTATACATTTCATAGGTCTTATAATTTTAAGGAGCATTATTTACGATGTCTGAGCAATGGGTTCGCCTTCTAGGTGGCCGCTTCTCATCATAGAGAAATGGGTATCTACGGGGAGAGTCAATCCGAGTGGAGCTCGTCGTGTTCGGAGGGCGAGGGCGAGGGCGAGGGCGGGCAGCCGGAGAGCACGGGCTACACGACTGACGACCCGGCGCTGGAGAACGTGTCCATGCTGAACGAGGCCGGGCTCACGGACGCCGAGGCGGCGCTGAGCGACGTGAACTCGTGCTACTTCGACCGCGACGACATGTCGTCCCGCGCCTCGTCGCGCCTGCTGGACTCGGAGGCGCTGGTGTCGCTGGAGTCGCTCAGCGCCATCTACGACTCGGACGAGCCGCACCGCTACCTCGCCAACATCCGCACCGTCAGCGAGTCCATCACGCGCAACTTCGGCCAGCCCGCGCACGTCACCGACGCCGAGAGTGATGTCTAATACTGTGATATGTCGTGATAACCTCCGATTTGGTTCCGACTGTGTTTCGTGTACGTTTCGACTGTTTCTCTCGTGTACTGCCTTTAGGTCAATTGTGATAGCTAAATCTCAAATTATTGAACTCTCATGACAGAGACTCTTCACGTTTTCGATTACGAACATTTAACGGAGGAACAGTTTGGCTCTCTATTGCAAAGAAATGAATACTCAAAACGTTTTTGTTCCCCGCTGTTTGTTTCGGTAATAAGACGATTGGTGAGCGTATAGACGAAGCGCATAGTTTTTCGCGTACGCGGACATAATTATTTTATCGTAATTGCTGACGTGCCTGTACTTTGATGATTTTGTACTATGTAAATTGTGTCAATATGTACCTATTAATGTTACACTGTATGATATTCATGTACAGCTGAATGTGCCATGTGATGGCGTGATGCATCATCTGTAGGAGTGTGCGATGATCTCTACAATTATAAGGTGCTCTGACTTAGAATTATTTATGGTTTGTCTTGTGATAACGGTATAGGAATTCGAATTTGAGCGACCAATCTCTGTTAATGTCAGTGTTCTAGAGTAAGGGCTGGCCCCTGTCCTGTAAAGTCTAGTTTGTCTCCCGGTTTTGTGACACGGAGGACTTAGTAAAGTGTTGACAACTATACGTAAGTACGTAAGTATATTGCATTTCAAACTATCTATAGAGTAAACATTGTTACCACTGCTGGATGATTATGCTTTGTAGTATTCTGTTTATCTGCGTTATGTATCTTTTATAATATAATTATGTATGTATCTCGAATTTTGCAAGGTCTTGTCAATTTTCATAAACATTTTTCTACAAATAGTGGCCCTTTTGACATTTTCTTTCGGCAATCTAGTCACTAATGGTTTTCAAAAGTTTGGTCGTTTCTTAATGAATGTAGTGCCATTATCAGACCGCGTTGTTTTCTCTTATGTACTTTATTGATGAGATGTCGTTTACTAGAGGAGGAGAGGTAATATCATGTAGTTTTAAGTAAACAGCCGTGAGACTTGAAAGTACAACCAATATAACACCACTAGTGAATATTTGTTGTAGAATATTCTCTGTATTATGTAATAAATATCAATTATTTTTTTTATTTAATTGTAATATAAGTTCGTGTCAATTTCATGTAATTATTGTTTAAGATGAAAACATGTTATAATAAAAGAAAAAAACTAATTTGGGGCACAATAGCTCCCCTGGCTGTAAGTACATAACTGTTATGCGTCGCATCGTTACTTGATTTAACATGTACTTAACAATTAATTTGGAAGCCGATCCGAGATTCATTGGTAATATTATTATGTATTATTTTTGGGCAGCTTTATTTTGTACTGAACTGATTATATCAGTCATAGTTAATCTTCCTATGTTTTTAATTTTTATAATGAATATTTGAGATATGTACTTACAAGTTACAAAAAAAAGAGTTTTCTGTATAAATGTTTCATTAATACGGCTCGTGCTTCTATTGTAGTATTATTACTTACATCACAATTTGAACTTATTTTTCGGCTGCTAAAAGTGAGTTGAGAGATGTTAATGTCTGAGAACTGTAAATAGGACGAGCACGGTGCAGTGCTCCAGTGAGATCTAGAGATTGTTAATCTTTGTAAATATTGTTAATCACCTGTCAAGTGCTATTCCACTTACAATACATACGTAAGTATATCACGCTGTGAACATATATTATTTTTTGAAGGAATTCTCTTGTTTGCTATTTTTATTCTCAGTATTTCGATTAGTGTTTTTCATGTTGATGTATGTACACATAGTGCCAAACTATTTTTATGTGTATGCTTGTAAACAAAACGACTTATAAGTTTGACGCTTGGATACTATTGTTTTTATATATAAAAGTTTGTACTTCATTTAGATTTAAATTCAATTAAAATCAATTCAAATAATTGACAAAGAGATCTGACGTCTAGTGAACCTTGGTAGGCAAGTAGTTGAAGAATATTTTGAATGTTTTTAATATACTCATTGAAGAATTACTGCATCTTTATTATAGTAATTCAATGTATCGGACAGTCACATTATATATGATTAAATTCTTAGAATACAAAACATTTTCGATTTTTTGCTGCA
This sequence comes from Helicoverpa zea, assembly GCF_022581195.2. Taxonomy (NCBI): domain Eukaryota; kingdom Metazoa; phylum Arthropoda; class Insecta; order Lepidoptera; family Noctuidae; genus Helicoverpa; species Helicoverpa zea. The sequence goes on from NC_061457.1 coordinate 8,372,469, forward strand.
ATATTCACATTAACGCTGTTTACAAAACTGACGCTGAGTATAAATAATTAAGTGTTATGACACAACCATGACCTGAGCACAAAGTATAACAAAAACTTTTGTTTTTAAGTTTTAATGTGAATAAGTAACAGCTTGCATACAGATTACCTACATGTTATTATCTCATAGAAATTATATTGTCATGTATAATTTGTGTAGGATACTTGAATTGCGCCTTATGTAGCAAGTGTATTGTGTATTTTTATTTATTTAAATTCAATTACCTAAGCAATATTAATTACTTATTACAAATTAAAAGTGGTTTACATCACGGGATGCTGTTTTTCTTTTTTATTCCATGTTTCCACGTGCAGGTGCGTGTTTGATTGCCTTATTTAGATGACTGAATGACACATTCATTGCAGTTCTTGCAATTAAAGTAAATCAATAGGAACACATCGTCCAAAGCAAGCTATATGAATAGCCATTGTTTTATCCAATTATGCAGGAAAACTAATATTAAGATCACTTCCACATGAAGTTACATAGTATGTGTTTGCTCTGAATGGTCACTGAATTATTTTTATTAGAAAAAGTAATTGAGTCTTTTATCTATACTAGTTTTTGTGCTTTTCTCAACTATGAATAAATCAATTAGTTTCCCAGTATTTGAGTGTGAGACAGACATTATGATCTGAGTAGTTGTTTTCGAAGTTGTTATATGTCATAGGTTTGCAGGTCAGGTACAGATGTGTCGGTCACGAGCCGTGTTCCGCATACAAATGCCCTTCGCCTTGAACCTCGCAACCATCATCGACGGATATTGTTACAAACCCACGTGGTGATTTAACGTTTTTTTATTAACTTAGGTACCTGGAAATTACCTGGAAAAATTATCGCAGTCACGTAAGTTATTTTAAAAATGTCGTTTCTCTGTTGTTTCTCCGTCTATCTGTTTGTATGTATCTAGAAGCTATTGACTCTATTGAGAAGACAAGAACCGCAGTGGACATAATTAATTTTTATCTGGACAAAATTGTATAAATACTGAAACTTTACTGGTTATTAACCATCAAAACTATACTGTACTGTGTAGGTACTTATGTAATGCAAACTATTCTACAATGGTGTATTTCTATTGTCTCCAATGATTTAAATATAAATAGACAGACGCCAACAAGATAATATTTATTGTACGGATGCACATAATGAATGAAAAAGTGAACTGCATTCCTATGCTAAGCACACAACTTGTGTATCTGCATGTATGTGTAATTTATGAGCAGAATTGTTACAAGTTTTTTTGTAAATTTGTCCCTGTAGTAAGTATTGCCTGTGGTACTACTTACTTCCATTATAGTCATTATTTAAAAAAATCTGAAATCCGATTTGATACCTAGGGTTGCTTTGTCCTACTTATTGTACCTTTTGAGGTAAGGGACTAGAAGTTTATGATGTTGATAACTCTTGCTATAAGGGCTTGTTATCTGCACCTAAGTACTTAATATGGTTGGCATGGAGATATTGATTAGACAAACATGTTTAAAAAGAAAACAACTTAGCAAAGTCCGTTGTAAGCATGTACTTGGTTTGCCTTGCTGATTGCATGACATCAACTCCAAGTTATGACTACTTCAATTCTAACATTTGTACTGTGATTAAGTTGCTTATGTGTGTGTAGCGTGTCTACAACAAATACCAACAAAGCTGTAGTAAGTTGTAAAGAAACATGTAGACTACCCGATCGAAAGGCAGGCTGAGCACTACCAGTTTCGGACTTATCGCAAGTTCTCGCAACTTAATGACTCAGTTAAGCAGTAATCAGGGACAGTTTCATTCAAAATAATGTGTAATAGTCGGTATGCGAGTGAAATACAAACCGGAGCGACGCAGGTATGACGCGGCGGTTCGGCGAGCCACCACCACAAGCGCACAGCTGCGGGCCGGCGCGACGCTGCCGATTGGCTGCGCGCGGAACCGGTCGCCGCGTCCCGCCACCCTGCCCCCGCCCCGCCGCTACAAACAACTTCAAATTCTTATTCATGTTCCTTGCCACGACCGTTGCTGCCGTTGAGAGCGCGCACACTGCGCCCATACTTCGCGTAATCTTATCGATATGTGCTCGATGTTCAATGTGATTCTAGTGTTTGATGTGTGAATTTAACATTAGTTTACGTGCACTGTGGACCAGTCCGAGGTTACGGCGAGACGCTCCGACTGCGCTATGAAAACACACGCACGAGCTGGTGTTTTTGTTCTTTTTGTATCGCGGGTGCTCCGTGAGCGGCTTCGAAGCAGGGTTACCTATGCCATGTGCATCAGATAATGTTGTGGTTGTGCTCCTATTAGTTTGACGACAAACTAATATGCTAGCTAGTGGATATTGCGACGGAGTGGCGTTGTGCTTTGGTGAATCATAGTGTCGGTGACATGAAAGTGACGGTGTGTTTCGGGTCTGTGCGGGTGCTGGTGCCGTGCGGCGCTGGCGACCTGCTGGTCAGGGACCTCGTGCGGGAGGCCACGCACCGCTATAAGAAAGCTACTGGACAGGTCAGTCTACACATCTACTTACACTGTGGGTACTTCACGCAACATTTCTAACTACTGTTTTTGTTGGTCAGCGGGTTTGTTTACTTTCCTTACAGGACACTAGTTTACTGTTTATGAACATCAAAAATGACTTACCTACTAATGCTAGTTTATCTGCATGCAAAGCGATGTTTAAAACGACCCCTGGCCAATGTTTTTCTTGCGTCATCGTAGGTGACCTACCTACCATTGCAAGTATATTTACAAAATACGTGATGGCAACACCATGGTTTCTTCCTACCCATCATAACATAAACACTGTTCAATTACAGTACTTGAAACCTACATAATGAAATTTCCAAGCTGGTAGGTAATGTTTATACTGACTTACTGACAAACTAACCGCCTAAATTAGTGATCCGGTCCTGACGATGACGAACGCTATTGCAATTATACCGAAACTTGCATAGAGGGGCCAAAACACTGGAAACGCAAACATAATAAAACAGATCACAGTTTGTGCGTTTAGATAAATGTGGCTATCAAAATTATTACTCCACTACCTATAATGGAAACTGTCGGATTGACCAACTTACGGTGGTGTTCTTGCTAAGCGATTGCCCTGCCCAGTTCGCTATAGAATACATATTGCCAGGTTACCTGGTATTTCACGATTACGATTATCGATATTCGCCACAAAGCTTGCTCGAGAATGTTGAGATAGGTTGTGTTGTAACCAACTCTTGTTTTTGCACTAATGATCATTTGGTTATATGGAATGTGCGGTGCTGGGAGCAAGAACCACTTTCGCGACAATGTGTCCATACGGAGTGGTGTGAGGTGAGCATTAGCGTTGCCTCCACCTACCCAGCTACTCGTCAAACTAGATTCAACCATGAGACGCTCGAATTTCATAATGTGGACGCCACATTCGATAGCTCATTATTTTTATGGACAGACCTTCACTAGATGTAGATCTTGTAATTGGATGAAGATCGTGGCTGTTTATTTACGAGCGTGTAACTCAATGTTGATGAACTCCTTATTTATTATCATGACATTTTAGTAACAAGGTGACTCCTGTCCTTACAATAACATCAGACCACATAGATGACAGCGGCAGGTGTGTATTAACAGCAATTAGTATTAGACGTTCACCTGCACCTGCCCTGTAGCCTGCCTACATGCGTTCCTAAGTTCAGTCCTCGTAGGAAGCGGCCGACCTTGCGAGCTGCCACAAACACCGTCATACAACAAACATATTATTGCTAAATTACTTGGTGTGTGAAACGGTTTTAATGCCCGCTTCCTTTTGGAAAACATCGCAAAAAGTAAAGCATCCCGACAATGCTGCGTCCCGGAATACAGTACTGTTACATCAGCTTCGTAATCATCATTCGATTAACGCAACATCCTATTTAATGCCTTGACTAAAATCTTCCTAAATTATTCACACAGTATAAATTCTAAATCTATCTACGAAAACTGCACAGTACGAGGACGCATCAGATTCAAATGCGATTCAGCTTTGCTTTGCGAGGTTCATGCAATATTAATCAAGTCTGATTGCATCAATCACATAATATATTATAATGGCAAACATGCAGGTAGGTGTGTAGTAGGTAACCGAGTTAGTTTTGGCAAACGTTTACATTTCTGCATGATTGGTGCTCCACGATTACTCAACACGAAAAGGTCGCGAGCGTAGTTAACGACTGGTAAAGTATACTTTTGCTGCTCCACTGGTGAAACGATATGGTATCGAGACACGCGCCGGTTTCTAATATTAATGGAAACACTAAAATAAAATGATCGTACAACTTGTACCGTTTCTTTTATTGATTGCGAAGAATTCTTCTCACCTCCCACGTCATACCAGAAACGCGAATTAAGGCTATAGTGTGTCTTCAATAAAGAGCCACGTTTTAATGGACAGTTTTATTTTGTATCTTTATCTTAGCTAGGCCTTCGACGAACTGAATGTTTATCAATCATACAGAAAATGCGGCGAGACTTAGACGTCAATAACCTCCATTACTAGTTGACCTTTTAAGGCACGTTTGGCGCCTTTCTTACATAACAAAAAACCTCAAATATTGTTACTGCGAGACGATTGTGCCGTCACGTATTATTTTACCTTGGAACGTAATAAATTTTCAGTTTGTAAAAATAGTCAAAAGTCTCGAAATAAGTCGATGGTGAAACAATGGGTCCGTTGTTACGGCGACTCGGTCAGATCGCTAGGTATGCGAGAGGAACGGGTACCTTGAAAACTCGAAACAGTCTATTGAAGCGTGGTGTATGGTGCGCCACGCTCACTACGCACTACGGATCTCATCCTGAACCGGTTCTTAGAAAATGACGAGACATTCTTTTGAGATACCATCGTCCTATAAACTAAGTCATAGTTAAATATCCGAGCAATCCTCCACCATCTTTACGTTTATATGTATAAGGCGTACCTACCTATAGAGGAGGTTTTATTGGATTCTGAAAGATAGCATAGATAAGTGTTATTGGAAAACCAAGCCGGTGGTCGTCAACCTATCGTAAATCTTGTAGAATAACAATGAGCTCTATTGTTTGATTCTGAAAAATGGGCTTACTAAAACTTTTGAGTGTTTTATTTGTTTTGTGCTTTAATCTCCTTAGTCCAAGAATTTAATAAAGTGCATTAAGAGTTGACCTGATTCCTCATCAAACATTTGAACAATCTTCGTTAATAACGAAGTGATCGTGGAAAAAACAACAAAAGCCGTTTCACATACGGCCATATGTCGGGCTTCCCATCAAGTGGATAACGTGAAGGGTCTTTGTCCGCATCAAGACGAATTTTTTCTCCAATTCTGACTAATGGTTTGCACATGTTGCAATAATTTATGCTGAACCGTATTAAGTGCTCACACATTGCAGATTTTGAAAACACTTGAGATATTATTAATTAAGAATACACAATTGATTGGCATTAAAAAAAAATATTCTACAAGCAACTCTGAATGTATTCTCGAAGTCCACATGGTCCGATGATATGATAACCAAAGACAGAGGTCATGTTAAAAGTAAATTTTATTTTTAATCTTATCGTTAACCACGAGCTTCTAACGTAATTAGGTAAGTAGGTTGTGTAGCTACTGCTGAAGTAAACAAACGCGCTGCCATGTTTTGTATCCCTGTATTTTATAAGCAGTCATAGCTTGCGAATGTCATAAAATTGACTGTAAGCATTGCTGACGTGGCTTCCTGACATAGGCTCGGCGTTGGTTTTTGAACAAAACCGTGCTGTGTAAAAAATATCCCGTGCCTTTCTCTTATGATGACTTACAAAATACATGGATGGTCTCATTTTTCTACACATTACTCTTGGTCAGATTTTTTCCAAAAATAATTAAGTTGGTATATGATTATATCATTTAAGAACATGTGCTGTTGGCTCATTATATAATTTAACAGTAGAAACATAAATGATGGTAATGACAATAATTATAGCAGCCATTTCAAAGCTATTATACCATGTAAACTTGGTGTATAATCAGAGTTTCAAGTGGAACACAACTATTTACTTTCTCTCCTATTCATGTAAGGAGATTTGATGATGGAGCGCGTCAATGCACGATGTCTTGCATTATATCCAGAGTACATCTCTATTGGTTTTACTTGAGCAGTAGATTACTGAGTGGATGACCTCGATGCGGTTATAGCGGATGCTCACGCCTTTTATGATGGTCAAAGCAATTGACATAGAACCTCATAGATAGGAGTATAGGACTTGCCGACTAGGCCACCATGAATTGCTCGTAAAGCAAATCGCACTTAGCCATATTGAATTGATTTACTTAATGTTTACCCTATATACACATAATTGTGCGTAGCTACGTCGTGCTTTGAGGAAGGTCTACAAATTATTATTGTGCTCGATTGCTGATACATTTGCTGCTCGAATCCATAAACTTCTTAGTCATTTCTGATACCAACTAAAGTTTTGTTAATATGATGAATATGAATGCTCAACATCTATGTACTATTTCCTACTTTATACATGCGCAAAGTATCTAAAATCTTCATTCTTCCCAATTCTAAGAATACGTATAAGTTTCAAGAAGCAGAATAATACTCCATTAAACTCTGACATGGAAACGATTTCTGTTCAAGTTCTCCCTAATGGTTCAGTAATACCTGTCGAGCATTGTTCTGACATTCTTGGTATTCCCAACAATGATGTGGTACTGATGAAAGCAATGATCAGATTCTGTCCATAATGAGTGAGGCTGGCGGTGCGTGGGCGCAGACTGGCTGGCCTGAGTCACGCGCACGTGCACCGCGGCCATGTCATGTCCCATGTCCAATTATGCGACAAATAGCTACTTTGCATTACCTCGGAGCCTTAGCATTCCTTCGCTCTGAAACTTGATCTTTGTTCAGCTAGAATGTGTCCACGAACTTGAGACGATCCTTTTGTTTAACTTTTGACTGGTGATGCCTAGAATTTTATGAGATATGCCATTATGAAACATCTTTTGTTCTCGACTCAGATTTTAATTGCACATAAAACGTGGCTCCAATGAAGCTATTATCCGAAATTCCCAATAATAAACGTTCAATGTCGCAACCCACTGAACCTTTTTTAACAGCTGTAAATCAATCAATGCGCATGATGAACATAATAATAATAGCAGTGTGCGAACAATGATTGATAACGCAATAAAAACAGCTGTGCGTGGTTTCTATTACAGAATTCTTGGTATCATAATAACTGTTGCCCATCGTGAGCTGCTTTCCAAAAAAATATTGATACGACAAAAAACAGAAATTAACCTAACAGTCTTAGATCCATCAATAGCTCTCTCAATGAGTACCTAGTAAGCCCTAAAATCCAGCAATTTGAACAAGCTTAATAATGTTTTACTAATTAACAATTGGTTTTACGAGTAAGTTTGTGATTATTGTCGGAGGCGTGAGTCACTGGTGATCACAAGTCGTTTAAAACCAAACGGTTGTCTACGCACATAGTACGTAACTACATGAGTTATTCACATCTAAGTGATAAATCGTTTGAACTGTGTTTCGGTGTTTATGTCACAGCCACAGTCACATTTTAGCACGTTAACTACGCAGTTCATTCAAGTAGATTTTGCTTGTTGTAAGCTTCGTTGCAGATATTTGTGCCAAAAATTGGTCTTTCGCCCAAAATTTAACTTCTTTCATAATCATTATCTTGACTTCTGAAAATCTAGTTAGCTACACTTGTACGTATTATAAACTCGGCTATAATTACTATCATTATCCATTTCCTTAAGTATGATTTAAACTGTTAGCTTCATAAATTCCATACATTTTCGAACCATCCAACTTCAAAGCTGATCTATAAATCAAAATCCAAAGCTATACAGACTCAAACACTCGAGATGAGAATTCTAATTCCAACTTAGATGCTGAACACTCGTGCAGTGTCCAGAAGCTCTTATTGTAAGGACCATATATTTTATGACATTCCAGCCCATCTGTGCGGTCTCTTCTCTTTATATCTTTGTACGCCGGACTTAAGATTCAATAAATCAAGATGGTTTAAGCTTATAGAAGCCAGTTTTAGCATTGTTTATGGTTCTTATTTTAAAGTTAAGCTGGGCTAGTCTTCTGTTTTATTGTCTATGTTCCAATGATCCCTAAATCTTGCTTTCTAAGCTCTACTTCGGTCTTGACAGGTTTGCAAGAGGAACACTGGTGCTTTCTGTAAATTAGTTATTTCTCCTGAAAGATAGATATTTCTCACTTATGTCCCTAAATACTTATAAAATATCTTCCATTATTCTGAATCAAAGAATTCAGGAGCGTATATGCTTAGTACAGATGACGCTTTCGAGAACAAACAAAATGCACAGGTACATACTTACTCTGCAAATTACTACGCGTTGCCTTATCGGGATGTAATCTGTAACTTATGATTTATTGCATCACATTTACGCAAGACGCGCGTGTGCCTGACGCAGGTAAATATTGCACATTCTGTGTACTAAGATGAAGAAGCTAAAATGTAAATATACCTGGTGATAATAATTTTACATGGCTCCGAATATTTTCTGATTTACACTCTCACAACACTATCATCCAAAAAGGATTTCACTGTCCAGGGCTCTCATACCACAACCCTCATTGTATCTATTTAGTTCCATCGTAATCATCACAAAATTGTACATGGAGCCCTTTTCCCACTTTAAATATTCCACTACTATTGTTAACATCATCCGATGACTATCGTATTGTTTTCGTAATAGTCTTAAAATACTTTTGATTTCAACAAAGTACGGTAATTGTAGATTTATCTCGGCAACACATTACAACCGTGGTAAAATGATTTCGTATAAAGATGATATAACAATGGGCAATAACTGGCATATTTGTCTAAAGTTCGTCATTGTTCTGAGAGGTTCCATCTAAAAACTACTGTGTTAGGATAAGAACCTAGTATTTCACTATTCGCGAATTCAAGGTCAGTTGTTAAGCTGTAACAAGTTAAGTTAAGTTAAACATGTCTAGAATCTTTATCTCTTTTTATGTGGTTTGGAGTATCTTGATCCTTCAGTCTAAATCCGTTTACCATACATTTTATTTTAGTTTTAGCAATGGCAGATCAAATTTATAAGCTTCTTTATAGTTTTGATTGGACCGCTGACGGATTAATTAACAACTTCTTTTAAGTCAACATTTATAGAATAGGAAAGAACATGTGGAAAGCCGAAGGTATTTCCTTTTATTTCTACTTCAATGGTCGCATTTAAACGGGAAAGAACACGCTAATTTTGACGGCCTGATGCAATTTCAGCATCCGTTCTCCAGAAAAAATTGTTAACATGGCTTCTATATAAACTGGTTTCTAGCATGTGTTAAGTTACTTAACCAGTACCTGCGTGAGTGATATAATACCTATTCGAAATAACGCTGAACGTTGAAATCGATCTGACACTTGTTACAAGTACAACATCTGTAATTTCTCTGTGGTTTAAGAGATATATCTTGTCCCGCCGCACTCAATGGCGAGACTGTATACTGTATATTTATCTACCTGTTTCAACTCAGGTAGAGCCTTAAACCAGCCCTTCCGATCATTAAAGGAGTTTTTACAATAAATGTTTTTTTTTTGTTTTGCTCAGACAAAAAGTACTTACCTATTCGTTTTTGTGTCGCTACCCGAATCTATTCGATCTCGAGATTAGAATGGATGCCAGAGTATCGTGATGGTTAATTCGATTAAATTACCAGTCATTAGTGCTGGAGTCCACGGTACACCGGCACGATTTGTCGGCCACGACTATTGAACGTGAACCTGTAATGACCCAAAGAAACAATGCAAGTTGCGTTCGTAAATAAATTAAGTTCCAATTTAAACTTGGATGGACATGGACGGACTGCGCCGTATTCTAGCTTTAGGGTCATTGCTTTATCTTCAGTCTATACGGGGACTTTTATACTCTGGTTAGCATTTAATTCTCTACCATCAAAGTGAGCTCATTATAAAATAAACTCTGGCGTGGCTTTGAGAAGTTTGAGACACGCAACACTATTTACGATACCAAAATAATTTACTGCCCCAAACAGGTGCCCAAATAGCTACTTAACTTGAAGTGTTTATGTCAATGGATACTTTATAAATAAGGATGCATGGAGAATGTCTTTCGCCTAGCTAGAGTCTGTTTTTATTCGGCGTGGTAATTACACGAGGGGGAGCCCAGTCGCCGAGGAATGTTACCTGCCGTCCTATTTCAATTTATAGAGGGGATATTATAAATTGCATATCAAATAAATAATCGCCTATCAATAAATACTCATCATTTATATTCTTTTTTACATCAAATAACTTACTCCACTACAAATAAACTAAATGTTTAACAAAACTCAAACTGCAGATAATTCGAAATTATACATCAATATGACATTACTTTTTTCCTTATAATGCAATACAGTTAAATTTATTCTTGTACAAAAATACTACATACAAGCATTAAATACTGACTGCACAGCAAATTTTCCATATTTCATAGCAAAATAACTATCCCAGTCTTATATTAACCAGTAAGTACAACAAAACCTGTTCATCATATTAGTCTTAATTTTCAAGAAGCCATGTTCGGCAAATTTAATGATTATTATAACAAAAAAATCCTGTCACATTGCATTATTTCTAAAAGCAGAACAAATTAACTGAAATCTCATGCAGCGTACTATGAAGATGGTAGAATTTTATTTAGATTCAATTTATTTAGCACATTGCCATTTATAACCTTCCATTAAAAAACATTGTTTTAAAAATTGAAGCTAGCAACGAAAACGAATCGCTGCAAAACCGACTCCACGTAGTCTTATTTGCCCTACCCCTAGAGTGCAATTCAAAACCGCGTAGGCGCGGAGGGGCGAGGCGGCCTGCGAGCTGAGGCGCAGGTAGTTTTAACGCTCGCCGACGCGGTTGAGGCTGGCCGGCTCTGCCGGCCAGTAAGCCGAAGCTGCGGTGGTGAGCGTGAAAACCATCTGCGACGATAAGCTCGCATGGGACCGCCGGAGCCACGAAGCGCCGGAGCCGTGACAGAAACCATGCTTGTTGCATGCTTACTTCCATGTTGCATGCCTGCTTACATGCTGCATGCCTGCTTGCATGCTTCAGGCTTGTTTGCATGCTTCTTACAGGAAAATAAAAATTCCAAAAATATATATATTCCAATAATATGATTCTGACTATAAACATTCTGAAATATGATAGTTCTGCCTTTTAATGACTACTTATATGAAATGTATGCCAAAAGGAAGTACTGACAATGACTAAAAATGTACCCGCCCCATTTTTTTTAAGAATGTGCAAGCATATCATCGGACTTGCGATCCGACTCAAGTACGTGGCGCCAACTGCAGAAGCTAAAAATGAGCCTTTGGCATTTTGGGCAAAAAAGGAAGCGTGGACTCTTATTAAGATTTCAATAAATTACAATTTTGCATTTAATTTTATATTTTTTTGCTGATCTCATTATGTGGTAATTAATAAATAATAAGATGACTGTGACTAATAAAATGCTGTTTTATTCAGAAAAACTGCTGTAAATAATATAAAAATAGAAGCTATATTTAAAAGGAAAAAAGTTAACATGTATAATGTGCATTAAGATTGTTAGCTGTGCATTGATGAAAAAGCTTTTGCTTTAGGAAAAATCGCTGTACGCTGCGAAAATAAATTGTAGTGTGTTTAGTGATATTTTGAGTTGAATATTTTGCTGTGCAATCAGTAATTTTGATGGGAATTCGGAATTTTACTGCATAGAAAAAGGATATTTTTTGATTTGCGTTTAAATACTACCCTTTATAGAGCACCACTATTGCCCTTACTGTCTACGATGATATTTATACTCGAAGTGGGATTTTGAGTATCTTGTCGAAGAGGTATATAGTATATCTTGCTGTGGTAGTCTGTGTAAAGAATGTTTTCATGTTAAATTAATTTAATGCAAAATGAATGATATAATACGCAAATTAATACGGAAAACTAAGAATAGATCCAATATTTAAGTATAACCGGATGTAGAACAAGAATGCGGAAATTCACAAACTAATATGCTCTATAATTTAACCGGTTTATGCTATTTTTGCAAATCACTGCGATTAAAACATGATTTACCTGTACATATTTTCTTTCATCAGACAAATAAATGTAGGCCCCTGTCCGCAACTCAGATATTTTTCCATCAAGATAATCAATATTGGACGTGAAGAAACTTTAATACACCATTTATAGAATCATAAAGTTTTTTGCAAGGTAACATCAGTGTTTGATGGATCTAGCGGAGTGGGTGTGGTGCGCGAATGCCTGTGCGCAAATCCTACGCTAAACCATGCGCGTGGGCAGCGTAACTTCACAAATTATCAAGTACGAGCATTTCGTTAGGTGCACTTGCTAGCAAAGCAGCATGTTGATAATTGCACTAAGGCTTTGGTCTTAGAAAGAGCTTATATATTTATGGAGACGGGAGGCGTCAATTCAATCATTAATGGATAGATACTACGAGTCTACGAGTACTAATTTCTATCCTGTTGAACAATAATGTTACATGACAAAGTCTCTTATTGTCCAAGTAGCTATGTCTACCTACTCAGTGTTGTTCATAAAGTGCGTCAGTTTCCTTCCCTATAAAATGACGTCAGCTAAGTGCGTTGATTCATAGTTTATGAACCGCTAAACTAAATTTTTGTGCGTAAAAGTAAAACTGTTTACTTTGAACTTCTATTACATATACAACGTAGATTTTGTAAACAAGTTATTTTCTACACATAGGTATATTGTGAAGTTTCACTCCAATGATTACTTCGTGTGCTGATTCGATCATAAACTTAGTGTTTAGCTGTCGTAAAGTTTTAATAATAGGAAGGTGCTATTATTAATTGTTTGAGTTCCTACCTAAATGTTTATGTATCCTTTAGTTTCACAATGTAATTTCAACTACAGCATAACTGTCCCTCGATACGTCCACTGAGCGCTTTGTTTAACACCAGTTACAATCATATTAGCCGGTTTTTATTTTGCGGAACAAAAGCGCAGGTACGAGGGAACAATGTGGAAACACTGTGCGAAGAATTCGAGCACAGTGTATTGTCCTTTGACCGACCTACGCATTGTGGTGGCTTGCGTGTCGCTCGCTACTACGTTTTCCACCTGCATGACCTGCGCCATTTAAATTAGACTTCCTGAATAATATATCTGCAAAATTAGAGTTATGATACTTTTGATAAGGTGCTCTTATCACGCGGTCTTTGAAAATGCGGAATTACTAGCCCGATTCGGCTTTACAATATCGTTGAGGTTAGAACTTACGAACTAGTACTTACTCGACTGTACCAATCCCAGGTTAGCACTGCACAATGCGCATTAACCGCACCCATACTGCGTTAGGTTTCGACATAATCACAACCTACCATAACAATCCTTCTATCGTTTTCCATAACATTAGGGTCAATTCCCACTGAAAGAGCAGCGGCCGGCAGCGGCCGGCAGCGGCCGTAATTGCAAGGGATTGAGCGCGAGCGCGGCGGGCCGCGCGGCGCCGCACCGCGCCGCGCTCTTACATTTTCCGTGCTCTTACGGCCGCTGCCGGCCGCTGCTCTTTCAGTGGGAATTGACCCTTAGGGTTGAATAAAATTGTATGCATCATCACTATTTGAATCGATATGAAGGTACCTAGTTTCTTTCACAATCATAAATAATATAAGCAAATCAAAATCATATCCTCTTTACAATATAGAACCTCTTGGGATAAGTCATCGTAATAGAAAGACTATACATTAGGTACTCATATTCTGCTGTTTGATAAACGCTGACTACGATCTCTACGATCAATGTCACTGCTAGGGTCATCATTATCACTGAGTTGGTACCAATCGTTACCCTGAAATCAGTTTGGTATCTTTCTTGTCTTAACTCAAAGACAAATCAAATCACCAAATGATGGTTGTTGTCTCACTTACATTCTTAAGATTTTGCTGTAGGAACTCTACTTAAGTTTGCTCCTATTTAAAACCCTGTGTGGTTCTATATGAATACACAACAGTTTTAACTGCAGGGTGCTCCCTATAATTTTATCTTATGTAAAGTCATTGTTTGTCGCGCTCCCACTATTACGATAAGCATCGTTGGCTGGATAACGTACAACAGGTCAGGCCGAACTAGGTGATGAACAATACAGGGAGTGTTGTTTGTCACCTGTTTCTCATCCTGCTTTATTATAACTGTATCAGTGTGGGCATATACATGGTCCGTGATATATTTATGGTAATTATTTTCGTGCTTTAGGTCTCACGTGTTAAAATTTGCTTCTTCTGCGTCCGCATATCCGCATAATGCAATGAAGGAACAAGGCTGAATCAGTTAAGGCTCATTATAGCGAACCTCTCTACGATTTAGTATTGCAGAGGTGGTGAGGAACCTTAGATGCCACCTTTTTTCATCGGAAACCAACAATTAGCACCTTAGCAGTTTATTGTTTTAAATAATTATTTATGTTTACATCGATTGTATTCCAAATATGGAGTCCTTCCTAGCAATTCCGAGTATGTCTATTCAAGGTTCAATTTATTGAGGCCGGGTACAAATGTGAACAATAGCACATGTTAAATGCAGACCTGTCTGTGGATTCACTCAGGTTACAAATTGATTAGTTGTTATCAACGGCACATGGTGCGCTCCACTTTAGTTGACCGATAACAGAATTTCGGAATGTAATTTCGACGTAAAAATAAATGGCAAATGAAGGTGTATATTTTAACTTTCTATATGACGTCTTTGTTGAATTGTATGCCAATCTGCTAATCATTGGATTACATGGTAATTTATATCAATTTCTCAGTATTGAATTATATAAGCTGTCTTCTGACCCTCTGGAATAAGCAGACTATAAGAATAATAAGATTAATATGCATGGTTCATGTGTTCAAAGGTAAATAATTTCCAACTGCAATGTGCTACTGTTTCTCTACCTGTATGTTATATGTAAATAATAATAGGTACCATCTTACATTAAGAGACAAATAGAATACTGAATAGATTGACGTGCGTCCCTCACGTTCTTAACTCGTGACGTGGTTCATGTGGTCGCTTGTCTGTGGTCGTTCTAGGAACCTATGTGTAGTACCAACTTTTGCTGTTTTAACGAATTGGATTCCCACGGGGTCACCTCAACAGGTGTACCTTTGATCCTATGCTATCCTGGTATGTACCAGTATGTTGTTTTGTACTTCCTTACTTGGAAGTAACTGGTACTAACTTATATTTTGTTGATATATTATGATATAGCTAAAGATTCTCCTTCCACTTTATTCAACAAAAATATTATTATTACCCTTACCTTCACATCCGCCCCGTTAACGGCCAAACCGCACCACGGTCCACGCCTTGCCGGAACGTATTTTCTTAGCAATAAATAGGTACCTAACCTCAATTTATTGTATTCACATCGATTATGTTCATGAGTTTTTGAGTCAGCCAGAATAAAAGAATTCTAAGGACAGAGGCAGCAAGAGTGTAACTAGACGTTAAGATCTGATTAATCATCCATCCCTAAGGTTGAGTAATTTTTTTGCAACCATAATTTTTAGCTTCCTTCTTTGTTTAAAAAAGTTTCATTCTCCCTGAATTCAACAGTTCACTGATCTGCTGACGAATTTGCCGAGTATAGCCGTTGTGTATTTCAAGATACATTCTGAAAGGTAAGTAAGAGAACATTAATATCGTGAAGGTCGGGCCAAATCGATTGATCTTCGATATCATTGATTAATTCATCCCTTTTTGTCTGCTGACAATAGCTCGTTATGTACGAATGCAGTTAGTTATTTGTTATTGTTCTGGTATCAGGGTGGTGCTACGTCGCTTGCCAGACATTACAATTTACATAATATGTAAATCATAAGCGCATCATCTTCATTTGGGTGTCCAAAAATAGAAAGAAAGGTTATCGTTATTACTTCAAGCGTAATAAAAATGCAGTTTTATTTTTCTACATCAATATGAATGAATATTTTTGAGAAACGGTAATTATTCCTCTAAATATTTTTCTTTTGTGGTGACGAAATTCCACCACGGTGGAAAGCAATCCATATTTATCGTACTATAGACCTAAATAAGCTGAACCGATGGCTTTACTCTCAGTTTCTCCCACGGTCACCCATGGTTGGCCACCCCGCTAACCACGTGAAAATGTTAACCAAGCGAGCGATGTAACCACGAGTGCCTAGGTACTATCCGCTTACAGAGTACCTATTGGCGGTTTCCGCTCGACTTGCACGAAAGTGATATTAATTGCGATATTAAAACTACACTTGATAACCATTTTGCATGTTAATTGGATAAAATCACGACTTTTTCCGTTGTACAGTATTTTTAGCATAATTTTTTCAGCCTATGTCACGCACCCAGCAAAGATACTATGTAAGCTCGTTGTCGGATGTACCAAGTTACGTCAACATTTTTTTTTGGTTTTAATACTGTCAATTTAAAAAAAATATACAGGATCACTTTCTGATTATGATAATGATTAAAATTGTGTAACTTTATTCGGACTGCATGCATTATTCATGAACATTTACATGCATGTATATTTATTATTAGGTCCTCTATGCGAATGTTACGATAGTGGTTCTTGGTATTTTCATCAGAATGGAATTGTGATTTTATAATAAAGTCGAGTAAGAAATCTAATAATTTGAACAGTGCATTTCATCATAGTACGTTTTAATGTAAGTTTGTTCGTTCGTAGCGAATGGTTTCACTTCACTTCTTTGTTATAGTATTTCTTTTACTAACAAAGTTCCACGTGCGAAGGTCAAGCTTTTCGCGGACGCGGCCCGGTCGTTGACCCCGCGGCCGCAGCACTAGTGATGTGATTGATATGCATGAACTACTGCTGGTAGGACCTGACACTCAGAGACATTGTACTATAAATTCTAGTAACGATGTGGTGTGACTACTTTAATTTAATTCGGCGAACTATAAGACTATGAGTAGATATTCATGCGGAATGATTGTAGGTCTAGAGATTATATAAATTATATTGATATCAAATCGTCAATTATTTTTTGGAATGATTTTGTGTTTCCAAAGTTTAGCTATAGGCCATTCCATTTATAATAAATTCTGGATATACCTACATAAGTACATACAATAAAAAGGCGGTGCATTCAATTTTATCACCTTTGGCAGACAGTGGAACAACCGTGATCAAGTTAAGTATATTTGAAATAGTAGAAAGTTAAAATTATTACACAGTGTTACATAAAGAATTTCTAACAAAATCTTTGTCTTTTACTTAAAAAAGAATATTAATTTGAGTATTTTTCACGGAACAGGAAATATTCAGGTATTATAGACATCTTTTATGTAGATTGCTCGACTATGTGTCATGCATAACAAAGTTCATCTTGCAAACTTTCAAAGTCGCGAAAGTTTTATAAGAAGATAACACTAGATATATGTCAGGTACTTAATAGCTAAAAGTTTATGATAGTTTCCATTAAACGCTGCCATTGTTTGCGAGCGAAACAAATGGGAAATTGCTTTTCTAATGCATGGAAATAGGGACGTGGAAAACTTTTGTATCGAAATAAAATAACGTGTTAGTAAAATCGATTAGAGTACTAATTGCCTTATTTAACTCGTACATTATTTGCTGCCTAAAGGAAATTATCTAAATACACTTACACATAATCTATAAAATACTTAATTTTATTTGCACGGCACGTCGTATCACTAAGATAATTCCAAGAATGACAGAAGAGAGTGCAAACTAGGTGAAGAAATCTCCTTTGTGCTTCGTCAGCTTAATTCAGCACATAAAATGTTATTGATTTAAATTCAGGAGCATTTATAAAGAATGCTTAGTACCTACTCACATTTTATGTTAACGGCTTTACCATGCTTATAATTAGCTTACGTTAATATTTTGTCAATTCTGTTACACCACTATCTGGGTCAATAACCTTTGGTACACATTTAAATCCAGTTTTAGGACTTTGTTTAGTAATTAACATGGTTATTAGTGAGGTGACAAATTGTCATATAATTATAACTACACACTTTTACATAATCATAATAAACACACGTCCTATGTATTAAACTAATCCAGTAAAGGGCTTAGGTACTGATTCCCGATAGTTGATAGGGCCGGCACGCGAGCATTTTGTAGGTTTCTGATTCTTTTAAGTAAGTGAATGACAGTCACTTAGTTTTCCTCGTTGCATTCATATAATAGATACGGCTTGTAATTTTTGTAGGATTTCTATGTCATTCTTAAGGATTCCCTCAAGTTTTCCTCTGCTAACCTGATTGGAGAACCATTGTTTGTTTTTTAAGCTATTGGGCAATTAAACCAATTAGCGATCCCATCAACATCCCAATTATCTAATTCAATTAATTAATTCCTTACCTAAGTGGTTTAAAACGACAAAAAAAAATTGTTATTGTGTTTGTATACACACTTGTTGTCCAAATGTTCTAATAATAAAAATGTTAGTGAGTTAACATGCAGTGCCATCTGTTGGCACCAGACGAAAGTGACAGTAAAATCATTTAATTTATGGAGAACTATTATACACACTCTGAAAGCTTAATTTAACATCGAAATGTTCATTTTATATTTTTCAATTCTATTGATGAACTTTCAGCACGTCACGCGTCGTCAGTAATGCATTCATTCATTCGTATAAACTGCAGTAAGTTGGTCAGGCAGTAGCCATCATAATTCTTCACGTATTGTGTAGATGGCGCTGCATGCAGAATAGTAGATATGTTTAGGAACTCTATAAAATTATGATTTGGACACTACTTAATGAATTCTCAATTGTGTGTAAAATTTGCAAAGCGTGAGTAAAATATTTCCGTATTAGAAAAAATCAAGCATTTTTAATAATTGGCAGCACCAGTAGTTTTAATAAGAAGCAGGTTAGCAGTTCCGTTTTTGTTGAAAAGTGAAGTTCCTTCGGAGTGGCCTTGACAAGTGGAGGTGGTGCGTCGGTTGGCACCCCACGCCATCGTTCCGCTGTCTGCACCCGATGTCCGTCGCGCTCCGCCACACGCTTCGCGCCGTTGACCCCTGCCTCGTCACAGGGGAGGTGCCCCACGAAAGTACCCTTAGCTTATTTCAATAGCACCTCCGGGACAAACATCCGGGAGGAAACGAGTCAAAGGGATCTTCAGTTCGTTAACCGTCGAATCAATGTTTACGCAGCAATTCATTGAAACATTTTGAGAATTTCTAAATTATTGAATGAAATAATGTTGAATATTAAAGGGGTAAGTAAGAGAATGGCATTAGACGATTCGGTACCATTGGTTTGTAATTGCACAGGTGGGAGGATTGTTTACACGGCGCGCGAGCACCTCTCAATGGCTCGGCTACCTGCAGGGGCAGGGGGAGCGGTGACCTGCTGGCCCTCCCCCCCGCGCCGCCGCCGACCGGCGCACGCGCAGAAAGCCGAGCCAGTTGCCCGCCGCGCAGCCTCCAGCTTGTTTACATCGAATTTCATGTGACGTTTACCCCTTGCTAATAGTCTGTAACATCCTGTTTGATGTTATTAGTGGTGGCAGTGATACCCATGTGAACATTTTGCGAGAAGTGTTTCAGGTTGAAAATGTAGCTGTTGTGTGACCAATGTTCCCATTCTCAGTTGCAGGCATTGTGGCATTGTACGCTTTTGTCAGTCATTTATTTTGCATTTGCACAAAAGTTGCATAGCTAGTTCCTGTGATAACATGGCATGGTAGACAATACAGTGACGTATCCTTTATTTTTTTTCATCCCAGTATCCCGAGGCTTAGCGTATGTGGAAAATTCAGCGTTCATTTATTTCGATAGAGCCTTGGATTTGACTAAATATGTGTTAGACAAAAGAAGTATAACTTTTACATGGTCTTTTAGTAGTAGCACATGATACTCGTAGTATATTTAAATGAAACAAAAAATCTCTTAGAAGTAACGATACTTAATTGCCTAATTCTCTGCTGTACTTGAAAATTGTTAAAGTCATAATTATAAAAGTGTAGTAAGTAATTGTTCAGGTTCTGATTCAGGGATCGTTGCACTTATGTACATGGTCATAATCAAGGCATTGTGATTGGTCCGCAGCACATGAAGCATAGCGTGACCGTTGAACCATGACCGTAAGTGCTAAGAACCTGACTCAACACACATTTAAACTCTATAAATTATGGATAATATCACCAAAGGACTAGAAAAAATACTGATACAGGTTTTATTTACACAAATGTCTATGTTTTTGCAAACTTTTCGCTTTTACGCTAAACTGGATGATCAGCGAATATTCATTTGGAATATAAAATTACCAGAGTGGCATCAGTTTGACACACTTTTATAGATGGTTCAATGAGGCAAAGAAAATGTCGCTATTATTGTCAATTTCTCATAACGCGACACGACGCGATTACGGTTACTAATCAGTATCATTGCCACGGGTTTATAAGCCATTGTTGCTTGAAGAGCGATCTGGTAACATAATAGTTACTCTGGCGCTGATCTAGATACCCAGATCTCGGGGTAGAAAGCGTCGTGAGACTGCGACACTTACAAACTTGCTTATCAATTGAGTTTATTTTATTCCACATCTTGATTTTCCTTGTCTTGTGGTTCTTCAAGAAAAAGACTATTAATTCCTAAAGTTGCATGTTTCATAAATAGGTGAAACCTTAAAACGTCTATCTGCCAACAGCTAATTAGGCATGCTGTTGGTAATTAAGTGCGCTCATTATGCCTTTGCTCATCTTATCGTAACGTGAACAAAATGTAGTCCCATGTAATTTTGTTAAGGCACTTCGCAAGCGTTGACAATGGGTCTGTGTTTGAATGGCGAAGTCTTGTTGTTAATCGTCAATTGTTCGCACGATTGCATCCACTTGATCTAACGCGATGATAATGAAGTTACGCCAGTTACTGACTTTGATACATTCTGTACTACAAAAACTAGGTAGCACAGTAATCAATTGTTGTCTGAATCAAATCTTCGATCCTGTTATGATCTTTGTTTGTTTTTAAATTATTTGGGTACCCCATGTGGTTTTCCTTCTTAACTTTCTTTGTTTTGGAAGAAGTGAAGGAAGACAATACCAACTCACAAATATTCTTATACAGTATATCTGTCCCTATGTCGGGCTTGCTTGACCATAGAGGATGGTCGTTTTCTCCACTTATTTTCGCTTCTGGAGAATCTGTTAATTCTATCGCGAAGTTTCAAAACCTCGTGACAAAGGCATGCAAACTGGCGGAGTCAACGTTTCACGAGCTATGCGCTAATGTTCACTATGTGGTAATTATTCCTGCATGTTGCGAGTTTGCAAGCCTTTACTTACCACTCCGGGGGTTTTTGCTGTATTTAATGAAAAGAAAATATACGTTTATGCATCATTGCGTTGCTTTGAAATTTAATAATGGGCACGCAGAATGGCATCATTAACATTTCTGAAATGTTGAACAGATTATAAGGCAATTTAAATGCAGTTCTAAGCTGTGTTAGATTGCAAGTCGTTTGCTTGAGCTGGGCTTAGCTAAATTAATACCATCGCGGAGTCCGTTGTGCAACTGGTGACATCAAAAGTAAATTGGACGGGCAATTCAGTCGCCGTTGTTTGCGGATATTAGCTACACTGGAAAATAACTGCTGCTCAAAGTGCCGTACAGAGTTTTGAAACCATTATTATGTCTAATCTATTGCCCTGTATTAGATATACTATACTACGTTTTTTATAACACTATTATAACTGATTGTGCTAAAACAGACACATAGACATAACTAACTAATGAGTTTTCACTTTCCGTGTCTGAAATCTTGTTTAGCAACTTTATTTAATTTCGTTGTGTTGGGGCGTTCGGGCATCTTTTCATAGTTCACCTCGGACCCTTCCGCTGTGCAAATTTATTGTATGCTAGTTTATGATCATCTTCTGACTATTTAAGGTGGGCACTTGACCGGTTTAATATACGAGATTTGTTGATATTGTGTAAGTCATCAAAGATGGGCTTGTTTAGTGGGTAGTAGTAGATTTTCACAAATTCTTGTTTCGTTAGTAGGTGGTTGATTAGTATACGTCGCCAAGTCGGCCTTCTTATGGAGACCCAGTTGACATCGTGACCTAAACTGCGAAGGCGTTCGCACTCGAAGTCTTGTAGTGGTTGATGTTGATGGTAGATACAGCAGGTATAGTGTCGGAGAGTGAAGGTGCAGTTTGGAGGGGCGGTGATAGTCAGATAACGATGGCAGCGATAACGGGCGGAGGCCGCGAGAGCGCGAGTGCCGGCAGTGCCGCCTGGTGCCGGCTCGCGGTCTCACTCCACTATTTTTCAACACTTTTTGCGCGTCTAGCTACAAGGTTGTCGGTCGCGTTGTTGTGACTTGTGTACACGGACATCGCTGGAGTCGTCAGCGAAATTAGTTTTTTAAATTACGAATCAATTATTATTTTTAATGTTGCTAGTATAGTGTGTACTCTTTTGTTTTTTTTTCTAAATCTTTTTTTTTGTGAGCACAACAGTTACTCAAAACAATGCCTATTATCCTCGAATTAAAACTATAATTCAGTGCTTAGTGGTGGTTATTATGAAGGAATCGACTCCTCGTTGTGAGGATGTGGCTGACAAACTGGTGCGTCTGTTTGGATGGAGACAGACGTACCCTGTGCAAAAACTCCAGAGGAGTATTCTGCCCCAGACCAATGATACGGTAAGATTTGGATATAAGTGAACAATTCTCTAAATACTTACACTTATTTTTGTTAGCAAAAATATTTTAACGTAACCAGGTCTAGCGGGTCACAGCATCTTTGGTCTGGAAAGCAAAGGACGACTTTTGCGCTTATTCTTTAAAAAGTAAGCTTAGACAGAACACATTAATTAGATACACGTCTTAGAAATCCCTTGGGAATCGTCTCGGTGTACCAATATCTGCATGCAAAAAAGCTTGTTAAAAATATACCTATGCAGATTTTTCAAAGACACCTAAGAATCTAGCTATCAGCTACCTTGCTTGCGCTAAATCCATGAATCTTTGTTTTCCGAAGGCAAACTTGTACACTTTAGGCGCCATTCTGTTTAGTCACTCTAAAGATAACATTATCATTAAGTGTTTGTACTTCGTTGGAAAATTAATTGAACCAGGTTAACTTATCTAATATTGATTTGATAGATGATTTGGTCGCTCTCTTCTGACTTACATTAGCACAACATCTGCTCAGCTACAGGTCTCAAATATGTTTGATTAGAGTATTTAATTATAAATGAATGCGACGAATTCAAAGTAAAAGTGAATATTCAATGATTAGTCCGGGAAAACCCACGCGTTTGTTTTATTATAATTCCTAACCACTTCCTATAATGTCGCCTTTCTCGTTACGTACGCATGTCGATGTTACTATTGTTGCCAATTACTTTCACGGAGCTCTTTTGTGATCTGAAAGTGGAAAGTACTTCATTAAATCAACTCACTTATAAGTCGCAATTACGTTACCGATGGTACCTCCCCGTATATTCACGCGATACGGACAATGAACCCTGCGTATGAGTTGCATATTGAGTTTAAATTACTCAATGTTGTATAAGTATATTGTTAATTTAGCTGTGCTAAGGAAAATCTGCTTAGTAGTAAGCGGATTTTGTGGCATAAAAACAATGTGCAGTTTGTAGGACATATTTACATGTTTTATGTTATTGCATCCACATACTAGCTTGCTTGAATTAATAATCACGATTTATTTTGTACGATGAGATAGCCTATAGATATACATAGATACCATCGTTTACAGGAATGCTTGATACTAACTCAAAACCAAACTATGTTAAGAGAGAAATAAAATTGACTCCAAATTGCAGACATGGAGATACAGTTATAAACTAAGAACACAATTTCGCAAAAACGCAGGTTTACTTCATAACTTGAAAACCATAGTTTTCGAGATTAAGTCTTCATACACCGATCTGCCTAATTGGACTACATCGATCCGCATGATTAATTGCTTGGACGACCTTGTGTGTAATCAGTGACATTCCAAACGGGCTACGTTTTAACGACATGTGTGCTTAACGCCTTAAACTCATCTGATAACAGCTGTCCTACCGCACGTAGACAGTACAACAAAAACTAAATCAGATTAAGTTATAAAACAATGTTTATGTTATAAAACAATGTCTTCTTATGTTATAAAACAATGTCTTCCATCGCGTCTGTCTGTTCGCTGTGAATTCAAAAGCAGTTAGACAGGTGTTAATAATCGCCAAATATTCCTATCTAATCTATTCAGGTTCTAGTCTGTTATTTGGGAACAAGGTACCAGAAACCACGACCATCGTCGTCAAACCATGACCGTGCTCATCGCCAACGCCAAACTTCTAGCATGTAGCGTTTGCGGAGATTAAACTAGCGATGCAATAAGTAGATGTAGTTTCCTATGCAGAAACAAATTGACCCATAATAACATTCACGGTTTACCCTATAGGTACACAAACATAAGCTAATGGTTATTGTAAGTCCTACGTATCTAGTAATATCATTTCATTATGCTAAGCATCAAACTACGTATATTTTGCAGACAAGTTTCAGAAATATTGATCCTTTTGTAAATATTGAATCATGATCGGGCTTGGTTTATCGATGTTCGCAATGGAATTCTATGATAATTATGTATAAACATTGGCCAAGCCTTTTAACTTGTTTGAACTGATATGAAAAGGGGGCGGATTGAAGGTCTTGTTTTACCTACGTTTTAATTATATAGCGTAACAATGACGCGTGTAAAATGTGAGGTATCGGTTACCACTAAATTATTTTGTAGTGTTAGAAGAATATTTGGGAGAGCACTAAGACGTGCTCATCAGTAAAGTTAATCACTATTTATTGGTGAAAATATCAAAGCTTGAAAGATGCAAGGTTTCCTAACAATGAGTGGCGAATTTCCGACCAAATTCGGAAAGGTCTCTGAAAGGGAAAGGCCTACGAGTTTAGCAAACGATTTCCGTCATGAGGGCCTTATTATGCTATCCATATTGGGTTTAAAGGTGATGAAGTCAACAATGACGAAATTTATTTCTGAATAGATACAAAAAATATTCTGCTCATCATACATAACATTCATTTAGTGTTTGTAAGCTGTCCCTTAATACCGATCTCCTGGGACTTAAACCATAACAGCCCATTCATTATAGGGAAAATGACCTCCCGCATGGCTTCGTGACTCGTGACTCCAATGACAATTGGGAAAATGCTCAATTATATGATTCTGTTTATGTATATGAACGTGACTTATACATTATAATCTGGAAAAACCTTGTAGTTTTCTATTGTTTGTGATCGCTCACTAATTAGACTTAGCACTTGACAAGTGAGATGGAGTATACCGTCATTTGCATACGTAGATCGTCTAGGTCACAAGACTGATATTATCGCGACTGTGATGAAACTAGCGATACATGAATGTTTAACTAGAACCACTAAAATAATCTAATAGGTTCTCGTGTATTAAAAGTATTCCCAAAAACCCGATCAACAGCTATCAGAATAACAATGTACCGATACGTTGGTACATTGCTTATTCAGCAATTTTTGGAAAATATAAAGTAATACTGAGTATGTATTTGTCAGTTTATCTTAGCTCATAGGTAGAAATGGCAGATACTACAACATAAAACTGAGGATTTAATCTTACGGAGGGGAAAGGTGTGGCTAGACAGGCTTTTATATTTTTCTTATATCGACAAGCTTGTCTCTATACTTGTGGTTTATGTTCGGAGAAGTAATACATAGTGTGCTTTCTCTTCTGTTTAAATCTACCGAGAGAGCGATGTTTTGATTTAATCACGTTGGTTCTAGGTTTTGACCTGTTTTGACGTATTCTGTATTATTATAATCAGCAACGTAGCTCAAACTATTACTGAATTTGTAACTGAACAATCCTATGCCTCCTCGAAGGATCCTCTCTCTACAGATTTGAATCCAGGCATGTGTTAGTGTGAGAGTTGTCCAGTGACAGGCAAATAATCACGACATGTGGCCGTTGGTCAGTAAAACCATGCCATAATACCATGTGTGTATAAACAGGAACAGGAGCTTATGTTACACGAATAAAAGTGTAATAAGTTTCAAGTGAAATAGTTCATGCCTGGAACACGACCCTGACGTAATAAGATTTAAAAAAAAATCTTATGGCTGATTTACATTGAGTCAGTAACTGACGTCAGTCCACTGACAAGTCAGTGCTGACCCGGCACTGCCATCGTGTAAATTGATTTGAAGTCAGTACAGTACTACTGACGAAACACTGACACTACACTGACTTCGTGTAAATAGCACGCGTCAGTTTTCGGCGCCTACACTGACGTCAGTTACTGACTCAATGTAAATCAGCCTTTATTTCCGCAGTAACCGCAGTAGGTATTTTCTGAGACTTTCCTTGACTTGACTGACCCCTGAACCCGAACTGTTAATGTCCTTCACGTAAATGATTAAAGGTAGTATGAAATCACTTCTAACTATATTTGGAGCAGGCAGTATTGAATTATTAATGCTCTGCTGTCTGCATTATAAAAAGGCAGTTAATAATCCGACCCTCGCTAAGTTCAACTACTTATAATAATCTCCTAACCGTCTTAGGAAGCCCTTACACATATTGAATATTATATTCTCATGTGTTATATTAATTAGTTTTTTTTTTTCATTTTTGTGAACTTCCTCTTTAGATCTTCCTTCTACCTATATTCTTCTTTATAGCATTTTACGAGCATGGTGACTTTTAAGTCGCACTAGAAGGGCTGTAAGGGCACATAGAAATATTACAGGATTATAACTAAAAAGGCTTCCAGTAACTGGGAAGCACAAGGAACTAGGGACGTCAATAAATGCTGACCTCGTTTCTAACTGAAGAATATGTGTAGGTTGTTACGTTATGAACTGAACCGTTATTTTACTCTTGTTTGTCTTGAATATTGTCTTGAATATTGAAGATTGGTCCAGTAGTCTAGTTAGGTACAACAAACAAATACGAGCTCTTTAAATGTAATTTGAATTTGCACAAGCTGTAAATTTTTACACTAAACCAGATAATAGAAAAAGCTTTACACTAAACCAGATAATAGAAAAATATAATGAGTACCACAAACCGTTGTACCTGGCTTTCGTGGATTATTCCAAGGCTTTTGACAGTCTCAAACACACGGCGATTTTTACATCCTTACGCGCACAAGAAATAAATGAGACATATATAAAGCTTCTGGAAGAAGTCTACAGGGCCAGCACTGCATCGATTAAAGTACTTTCCTCTGGTCCATCATTTTTAATAGAGAAGGGCGTAAAACAGGGTGATCCGCTCTCCCCTAATCTATTCACCTGTACACTAGAAGAAGTCTTCAGGAAGCTCACCGTGCCCTGGACATCTAAAGGCATCGTCATCGGTAACAAAAGGCTGACAAATTTGCGGTTTGCTGACGATATCGTTCTTTTTGCGTCTACATCAGCAGAGCTCCAAGAAATGCTCCAAGACCTGAGCAGGGCAAGCCGAGAGGTTGGACTTCAAATGAACATGAGCAAGACACATACGATGACCAACAGCACGAAAGGTAATGTTGAGGTAGATGGGCAAGCTCTACACTATGTCGACGAGTACATCTACTTGGGCCAGTTAGTTTCCTTCGATAACAGGCAAGAGAAAGAAATCGATCGCCGCATCGAGAACGCCTGGAAGAGCTACTGGTCCATGAAACACTACATGAAAGGGGACCTACCCCTTTCACTCAAACGAAAGTTAGTCGACATGTGTATCTTGCCCGTCCTAACCTATGGTGCGCAAACCTGGTCCCTCACCGAGTGTCAGAAGTCCAGGCTCAAGGTTTGCCAAAGAGCGATGGAACGTAGCCTTTTAGGTATTAGACGAACTGATCGTGTACGAAATACCGACATACGTTCCAAAACGGGAGTCGCTGATGTGGGCCGAAAGTCGGCAATATTAAAGTGGAACTGGGCCGGACACGTCAGCCGAATGCATCCGGAAAGATGGGCCACTATCGTCGCTCAGTGGACACCTCAGGATGGACACCGCAGGCGGGGTAGGCCCCGGAAGAGATGGCGTGACGACCTTGACGCCTATTGTCGAGACTGGTGGGCTCGGTCGAAAGATCGAGAAGTGTGGAAGCAAGATGGGGAGGCCTTTGCCCAGCAGTGGGACAGTATGGGCTAAAAATAAATAAATAAATAAATAAACAAGCTGTAAATTGGTTCGCATAGAATCGCAATTCATTTTAAAAATGTATCTTCTTCACGTAATTTTATTTCATTGATGTGTTTTAAAAGCGGAACTTATGTTATGTGAACAAACCGTGAGAAATCTGTGAAAGATTTCATCCCGTAGAGAGTTATGTAAGTATGTGGTTTTAACCGTCAAAGAACCTCATAAACCGAACAAGAAACTCCATTTTCATCAAACTTTGTGAATAGATGCTACGTGAACATTTGAATTCCTGTCATATCTTTTTGATGCAGGCTTTGCTTTTTAAAGAACGTCTCCCAGTTGTTTTTACAGATTATATTCCATTAGATCCCATTCCAAATGTATTTACGATTATTGTTAGAGTATCGAACCATTGGCCATTCATTGACAAAATATGTAATTTGACGAAGATTGAAAATTGATATCCTGAGATAAGACGTGATCGCCGATATTGTTTATACGGTGCGAAATTAAAAAAGATAAAATCTCATAAAATACGTAAAAGTTTCACATTGTTATGTTCTTAATCTCAATACAAAAATTGTCCGTTAGGTAATCGCGTTGTACTTAACTTTTTGTTATTGCAAACCGCAAACCTTGAAAATTATTAGAGGTTCAGTAGAATTTTATTTGCGGTCATTGTTGAAGATCTTTCTAATCGACAGACTTCAGTAGGAGTTGTGCCGCGGAGCCGCGCGTGTGTCGTTTCTGTACGCGCGAAATAAAACCACGATAAAGAAAATATTTTGTGATAAAACCCTGATGTGTGCGTGATCATTATGTGGATTTAATACCATTTTTGTGCTAATTGGCAAACCTGTTAATTTGTGTGATAATACTTTGGAAGAAATAAAACAACTGGATGGGATTTGTGCAAATAAAAATTGCAATAACATCTTCATTTTTGCGTGGTCCTTATGAAGCTATATTCAAGTAACTAGAATGATCTGAACCCTTGATAAACTTTTCATTAAAAACATTCGTATCGGTTGGTAATTTTTTAGCGATTAGAGTGGTGAAGTTAATATTTCTCGTAGGCAATGACCTAGTCTGTGCTGTGCTATGTAGTATGTGTGCACATTTTGTGCAGTTCAAGAATAACTCTCATAAACATTGATTGTCTCACCTTGCTGAAATAAATGAATTCAATCAGCTATCAGCAATAATACGTCGTTATTTCACATTAGATTTGCATTATATTAAAAATCAGATTTAATCTTCTGTGAGGATGAGTTTCAGTCTCTGCAGAATTGTTTGAATAATAAAAGACGGTCTAGACAAAATGTTACACACGTTTCACTTAACCGGGGCACAAAAGTAAATACTAAGCACAAACGGTAGGATGCAACGCTTATTTGCATAACAATTTCGCGACTAGCAGTCGCCTTGAAGTATGTTTACTATAAAACGCCTAGATGACCACTCGACTCTTGAAAATAGACGTTTGACAAAGATTGACTGTCGATGACCACGCATCATAAACTGTACAACTTAAGCCACTTGAGCTGTAAAAACTACATTAAAATGTATTAGGGGCACATTAATTACTGTTAATTACGGCAGTGAACTAGTGAAGGTATTTGTTTTTGTTAGCAACTTATTATAAATTCATTTCGTACTCCTGTCCATAAAACAAATAAGATTTTTGTCTTGACTTTCATTGCGTGTTGTTTGTAGAGCGAAATTGAAATCTTAATCGTATGATAAAATAATTTTATTTTATCACATTATCTTTTCAGGTTAGTCTAAAAATACTGCTAATTATTGTAGATAAAACAATTTTTGATGATTTATACTTAAATACTCGTACACGTGATGCCGGGTTCTTAATTTGAGCATCATCAATGTTATCATTTGCTATTCAATTAAAACAATCAGCTCCGATATGGTTTTGATTTGATTGTTGAACATAACCCGTGCATTGACGCAACGTGGACCATTTAACATTCGGCACACACGTTACAGACCAGAAAGGTGTGCATTTCCGTTGACTTAAACCACTTTAGGGCATGGACAAATCAGTCAGCTTAGATAATACTTCATGAATAGTCAATAGATAGACTTTAAGCACGTAGGATGTTAATGAAAACTTCGCACTGTTTCGCGGTAGGTTTTTCTTTCTTCCCTGTATGTTTGCAAGCATGCGTGTTGTCACGCAGTTATGTCGCAGTCTGTCGACAAATATCGTTTTTCTGTAACGTCCGAGTTAGTCTTCCCCGAAGGTAAACGGATCGCGTGCGCGGGCGCCACTTCTGTTCAACACATTCTTGGAATACGGACGGTTGATCATGCGTATTTCTAAAGCGGGTTACAACTTCATTCGTAATTTATAGTGGCCAGGTTTCATGCTGTGTTTTGCGGTTTATACATTTACAACGGTACACTTCTTCCAACATAATAGGAGTTGTATGTATTTTTCATTAGCACGGAAAACATGTTCCATCGGTTTTGTTTCAGGACAAATAGTATTGTAACAGTTTTAGAATGAATCAACTTTTTAAATATATTCTAGCTAGGTCATTGCAATCATATGCAATAATAACAATGCTAAAGAAACCAGACAAAACAGAACATCATCATTTACAGTTCAATTTGTGTTATTTTGGGATAATAATAAAACAGTTATACAGTCTACAGTTTTAGTAATTCGTCACCATAGTAGGCGTTGTGTTCCATATAAATTGATCTTTAAAGGCATAATGTACCACAGCGTCTGTTATGGGCGCAGCATCTGGTGCACGGCGCGTGAGTACTCTGTGTT
Source organism: Helicoverpa zea (assembly GCF_022581195.2). Lineage (NCBI taxonomy): Eukaryota > Metazoa > Arthropoda > Insecta > Lepidoptera > Noctuidae > Helicoverpa > Helicoverpa zea. The sequence goes on from NC_061457.1 coordinate 8,403,509, forward strand.
TGGTCAGTGGACCGCGAAGGTCAAGGCTTCACTCGCGCCACTGACCTGCCCTAGCACTCCTAAACATCAAACGCTGACTATAGCTTCAACGATCCAGTTGTTTTTTTCTTCCAATCAACTCGTCACGAAATTAGATCTTACTTCTTTTTGTAGTATCAAGAAATGATCTCGTTTCACGGTTTCGATAACCGAAGTTAGTGAAATCGATTTGATAAAGTATTATGATGGTGAAAATAAAGATGAGGTGACACGCGGTGTCGGATGGCAGTGCGATGGATGTCGGGGCGGCTCCGGAGCCCGTGCCTCCGCCGAGGTTGAAGAAGTTGGCTCGGTTGGCCGCGGCCAAGCCGCCAGAACGCAAGTCTGTCACATGGGTATGAACTTACACGTGTACTTTGTTCTCAAGAACAGCTTCAGTAGTACAAATTAATCTGAAAGACTTATCCAGCTCGGATTTCCATGAACTGAAACGTATACGACAATTTTGTGTAAGCTGTAAGCACCTATTGAACAAATCTTCCTTTTCAAAGCGTATTATTGCAAAAGCCTTTTCAAAAATTGTGCTCATAGATTGATGTTCGCATAAAACCTTTTGATATGATTCAACGCGAATCTCAGTGACAGTCCAACAAAGGCTGTCGAACAAACACAAAACAGTCGAGAAACACGAACACAAGTGCAAACCAAGTTGAATGGAGTGAGCGCGGCTTCTGCGTGGCGTGGGAACGTCAACCGTTCCTGCTCATTATATGACTGCAAGAAAAACATACAAATTCGCGAAACTATCACAATGTGCATTTTCGCACATTACTACAGTTAATTTTAATTTTCGCAGGCAGTTTTAATCCGTTAGGTGTCGTGTAACGTTACGGGGTTTACTTTATTAAGTGTACTTTGCATGTGATGAGTGTTAATAGGTATGTAGGGAGATAGAATGATGAGATTGATAGTTCACCAGTTAGTTAAATATAAATATTTTTTATACATTGAGATATGCTACGCATCAGTAAGATTTTTAGAGTGAGCTTGTTTAATCCGTTTTAAGAGAAATTATCCGTTTGAGGGATTGTTGTGTCAGATCTTATTCATAGATCCAAAAATATTGAAGTTTCTTTTTTCTCCAATGACAGTCCAAAAGATATTTTCAAAAAATTGCAGAATAAGTCTCTTTTTCCTCACTTCCAGGGTCCAGAGACATGGGTGGGCGTGCGGGCGCTGCGAGCCAGTTCTGGGGGCATCCTAGACCTGGACGACCGCGTGCGAGACGTGGCTGATGACCGGGAGACCCTCACTGCGGAGTGCACCAGCCAGGCGCCGCAGCCCCGCGCCGCTCAGGCAGATGGCGCTAGTGGCTCGTCGGCTGGCACCGCCTCCCCTGATATGTTTCGGGTGAGTTTAAATGCCGAACTAATCATTATTTTGAACTTCTACATCTCTCGATTTACCGATAACATAAAACGATAATGAGAATTAAAATTTAACCACAGGCTCATCACTCGTTTTAAAATCTGACTACATAACATTATTTCAGAGTTTACATAGGGTATCGTCAATTTAATATCTTGAAAAAAAAAACGGTCTACATACATAGGTACTTACAAATTAGCGTTTGTATTAAGGCTCGTAAGTCTGTAGAATAGTACTTAACTACTTACTAATTACTAAATCAAATTACTAATTTAAAAATATCAATTAATAATTTATTATCTTTAGATATGAATATTTGGTTTTAATTTAAATATTTTTTTTTTAAATATTTTTTTTGTCTATGACCACATTGGCCACTCATTATGTCATAGAGTAAAAGAATAAAATCTATTCATTTCATTTTGAATGAAACTGTAATATATTTAAATTAGTTATTCTTTCTACCACCAGTAAAATTGTGATAAATCAAATAAATAAATAGCATATTATTTAACAATCAATAAATTAAAAATAAATGAAGGCAATTCATGAAATATGACATTTATAGGCTGAATGCGCACATGTCCAGAGTCACGCAAAATTCGTGTTGAAAAAGACAGAAGAAAGCGCGGCATTTCAACTTTGTAAGAGATTTCTTGTCGTAACTTGTTTGTGGCGAATGATTTATTTGTATCGAGCAAAATAATTCAGTTTGTGACATGTCGAACGCACGAAAAGAGTCCAGATTATCTTTAAATTGCAATATCGATATGGGTTCGTGTTTCTCTCAATGTTTTTGTGTCCAACGTCCTACTAAGGTGAGTTAAAAATACATTTCAGTTGTTTCAATAAAAACCAATGTTAACTGCTGATTTTTCAATGTTAAATGATTTTAATATATGAATGAAAGGATTATGTTGAAACTATTAATAGGTATTGAAGTAAAATGTAAGTGCTTTGATCGTATGGAGCTAATAAGATACTAAATAATTATTTTATGAATTCTCCCAGTACGAAAAATAGATATAATTCATAAAATTATATACCTACTTAGGCAAGTGCTTTACTTATTTGATTGAGTTCCATTAAAAAGTAACCAATTATTAGGTACGTAAAGTGTACACAGGACCTACTTATCTAATAATCACAAAAAGTAATTAAGTAAGTACTTAAATTAACCTTTACTTACAAATGCATGAATGAAGAGTGTTGGGTCAGTGGGTCGTCATAGGGGGTTTATTTTACATTAATTTTAAGGTCAATTAAGATTAGGCAAGTAAAATTATGTCTCATATTCATAAATTTTAATGGCAAGGTGTAGATTCAGAAGCGACATGTAGCGATCAGCGACACCTTTAAAAATAGGTGTTTCATTTGAATACTACTAAGTACCTTGTGTGGACCTTACGAAGAACAAATCGCAAGAATTCCTTTTTTTCTTGCTGAAACAGGTTGTAAATAAAATAATTCATTAAGGAAAATATGTGCGCCGCGTCAACGTCAACTGAATAACATTGCGCATCACACGGGAAATTAACGTAGCGTGCTGGTAGGTCATACTACGCGTTGAATACACTACCCGCCATAACAACGTAATGAATACAATACATTTGCAAAGAATCAAGTTAAACTAATTTACGTACATACACATACGGACGATAACAAACGCCGCATGAATCTTAGCACATAACGGGCGGCGCGAATGCCTGCATTCACGAGTTCACGCCTCTTTCATACCTATACCTTACAACAGTATACGTCGTACCTACAACATACCTATTTAGTAGATAACAAGCTGAAACTGGGCTAACAGGATTACAGAGCTCGCAAGCAGAGCGAATACGTTTATATCTAGTTATAAGTTTAAATATAGACTAATCGTTGGCGGTTTATGAGCCTTCACTTTTCTTGTATAGTGTACCTACGTGATTATTTTTTTTTATTTTTTCCTTTAACAAATTATTAATTTTTATAGTCGAATACCTGAAAAGTTTTTTTTTACCTTTAAACCCTAGTCAGTTCTAGACTTTTGGTATGTCTAACTAAATAGCTCAGATTCTGTGGGTCATTGCTCTTTTACAAGCAATATTAATTACCCACTGCGCAAATGCACACATACACTGAGGTAAATCAACCGATAACACAACGCAAACAAAGGGCCCAATCGATTAATGATTTTTTAATCATTGATCGATACAAAATCTGCATTGTGTACGAGCATTAGAGAGTGATTCGATCGCTTTAATACACAGACAGCAATTTGTATTGAATCTCATAATTGATTATGGAGATCGGTCACGCTCCAGTAGTTTAGTAGAATGCAAGCGAACAACGCACAAGTAATATTTATTCGTAATGCTCGCAGCCGTAATAATTACAAGAGCATGATTCGATATTTAAATCTCTGCAGAGTATGAGATAGTGCATCGGAAAAAAATACCATAGTTAATTATTTCGATGCATGGGCAATTTATAACCACGAGATGCAATACTTTTTATAGTATACGAGGCAGATAGACGAAGTCCATTTAAATGCAGATTTCATTTTCTATTTTTTTTTGTCACATACATTGTCACTGCTTAATTACACATTGAGCCACACACATGCTGCAGATTGACTTGATCATCCTTTGGGATCGGAGGGGCAAATACGAGCAACCGCAATCTCGTTTTGCCCTCAAAACTACGAATACAGCACTTGTATTTTTTACGAACTCATAAAATTACTGCGAAATACTCTTTTCTTACTGGTTCTATTATAGTTACAGTAGGAATAAATCTCTAATGATCTCTTTCCTCTATTTACAGGGAGGTGGTGGCGTGGGCGGCAGTATGCGGGTTCCTGACACCGATTCCTGCGTGGAGGTCGGTGCAGCAGACCTGGAAGACGGCTCCAATGGCCTGCAGGTGCGGCGGGGTAGTGAACCTACGCTACACCAGGACACGTTACCTCCTCAGAGACAGGTACCTACTACTTTTTATAAAAGGACTGCGGTTTGAATAGGGTACCATAGCCTTGAACGGTCCTGAGGATAACATAGCCACAGATTCCACATTATGGAGGACAAGACAAGAGGACATGATTTGTATCAAACGTCACGCACTAATAAACTATAAATATATTTGTTTTTGTTAAAAAAAACACTGCATTGTCCTACCACTTACCATTGACTTTATCTATTCTTTGCATGTTCAGTTGGCTTTTCATGGTGCTAAGAATCAATATAACGACATTTCATCATCATCCTCATGCCTTAATCTCAAAATTTAGGATTAGCGCAACATGTTTTTTCCTTCCATACTCTTCTGTCTGTCTGTCAAGTCGCTCCTTGTAAAGCACAGGTACCAGCTACATCCGGTTAGACTGGAAACCGAAAGGCTCGGAGGATGATGACTCTTCTGTCTGCCGTCATCACAAATACGTAACATTCTTTCTTTCGTCGATTTTCACACAATCCATGCAAGGACATTTCCTATTACATAATTTGGTCCATTTAATCTCTGGTCTGAAATAAAGAATTTATTGTTATATTCCAGGTGTCAGAACAAACGAAGCGGTGGTCAGCGGCGGTGGTGTGCCGAGACGACAGCAGTCGGGTGACGCAGAAAGTGCACCCGTTGCCGGACGGCCGGCCGCCGGACGCCACTGTCGATAGGCACGGACAACACTTCCAGAGGCAGTCTAATAGGCTGTCTATGCAGTTCTCCGGACCCGGGTGAGATATTTGACATGAAAGGCTTTTTCAATGAATCGAGATCAGTATGGGTCTAGGGTATTAGGCTTAATACAACTTATGATACCAAAAAATGCAACTAGAAAAGTGTTTAAACGTTTTTCCTTGATTTTTATTGGAATATAGGGATATTTGCAAATAATTACTTCTTCTGCTATTAGTATGTCACAAATGCGCAAATACTTAGAAGTCCTAAAAATAATGTGAATTTCATCTGCCACTTATTTCCATACATTATTCATTCTCAAAAGCCATTCTTAGTAAACAAAAGCTATAAGTTATAGAGAATCTTGAGTATTCATTGTTATACGGTAAAGCAAACGCGATGGTAATCGCTTTTGTGTGATTTTGCATAAATTAAGCTATTTATAAAAGACATTCTTACATCATAGATTATTTTTTAAATAATTATTGCTACTTACCTGTCATTTATTTATCTCGTGCCGCTTATGTTGTTTTATATTATAAATAAAATTTTAATAATATGTTTGGAAATGTTTCAGGAGTGGGGTATGGTTGGACGCAGCGGAACGGGTACAAAGTTATGGCAGTAAGAGTCTTCCTAGAGACGCGCGGAGAGAGCCGCTAGGACAAGACACGACGCCTGTCAATAACCATCAAAACCATAGGTAAGCTTTATTTACTTACATACCGACATAACTAGCTTGTTCTGAAAAAATGTCTACTTTTTATTATAAAAAAAAAATATTATATTAGTAGAATTTCTTGGACTGTACTCATATTGTACTTCTTACTTTTATTGTAATTGTTATTTAATGTTTCCAGGGTAGAAGACATGCTTCGGTGGGTGACGGGAGTGAACAACGTTGCGAGTGTGCATCCTGTGCAGGAACGGCCTCTAGATCTCTTACCTGAAGGTAAGCTGCTATTTCTTGATTAATATCATAAATAGAATATATTGCATAAGTTTATTAGGTATCTATAGTTCGGCCATTCAGAGAATGCGTTCCTGACACGTCGCGATTGAACTGACGACGTAATAACATTCATTGATTATTGATATAATAATGTTGTTTTAATGCTCCTCAATTGTTAAAACGGTAAACAACCAGCAAAAATATTTTTATCGTAACTGCAAAACCATTGCAAAGTTACGTCGTCAGTTCAATCGCGACGTGTCAGGAACGCATTCTCTGAATGGCCGAACTTTAGTATAGCGACAGTTTCACAGAGTAATGTTTCTTGCACAATATTTTTTTTACATACTTACACCATGTTCTGGCGATAACTTTGGTGTGGGAATAGTAAAATAAGCCTTTCAGCAGGTTTTCAATGGTATATATTTTTCTTCTCAGAATATGAGGTAGGTATTCATACTTATAAAAACTGTTCTTGCTCAATAGGTAGATAATATATTTTTATTATAATAAAAGGTTGAATAATTCCTTTTTTCCCAGGAGGCAGTAGTGAACGAGCTATCTCCGGCATGGAGGTCCCGGTGACGGGCAGCAGCAAGCAGTCGGGCGCCGCGCAGAGCGTCGCCGTGTCGCTGGTCAAGGGGGAGAAGGGGCTCGGCTTCACCATCACCACCAGGGACAACCCTACGGGAGGACACTGCCCTATTTATATCAAGAATATATTGCCTAAGGTATGTAGCTTTGTTGCTGGTTTATCTTTAAGTCAACTACTTACAAGTTATTTAGCAGCGTTATGTTTTGTCTGTTCTACTAAACTACTACAACATTTTTGACCCTTATGAATAAAAGTAATTCCATCGTGACCACACCAGTCAAGGCCAGGACACAGAGTTGACAGGAACCTTTGGCTCATTTCACCTGCATACGGTCACGGTACTCACGGAAAAGCTGGAACAGCAGGTTTTCCGTCACGAAGCATCACGAAGAAATATATGAGCTGCATAGAGAGCCCTCACATAGCACGGCATGCGACCGTTTCTATGACTTTCATACACATTACGCCACGGTAGCCGTGCAGGGACCAACGTATGTCAAAAGGGTCGTGAATCTGTCCTGAACTAAAATCTTGTTATATAGGTATCAAGACACAATTTCCAATATCAATAGAATAATAACATATTTTCTCCTCTTCCAGGGTGCAGCAGTAACAGACGGTCGTCTCAGAGCTGGCGACAAGCTGGTATCAGTGAACAACGTCTCTGTATCAGGCCTCACCCAGCAGCAAGTCGTCACGTTACTTCGGAACACCCCCACTGACTCCACCGTCGAGATCGTTGTGGAGAGAACTGTGCCTAATAGGACGCAAGTAAGAGGAATTATCGATTATTATCGATCGAGGATTATCGGTTTATTTTTAGATTGAAATTGGATGGATAGATAGGTACAGATTTTTGACGCATTGAGGTCACTAATTGATTATTAAATCGTCGAAAAATGTACTTATATAATACTTAATGTTGAGAGGTTCATTTATCGGTGAAAACGATGGCAATAAGTATGTGATTCCCCTATAAGCTTTTTCATACCTATACTCCCTCACGTACTCAATTAAATGAATGTGAATTTTCAACCATGTCAGATGGTTGGACCAACAAATTTTTTAAATGGCGTTTATATTGACGACGATATTGATTTCGATTCCTGATACACCAGTGTTATATTATCTAACAAACATGATGCTTCCTTTTCAGAGAGTAGAGCCCCAGCAAAGTCCAACAAAATACGTAGAAAAAGCGATAGGGGCTTCCAACCCCATAGAGGCGAAACCTTCAGAGAACGGCCGTGTATCCAGCATAGTGAACGCCATCAATCAGAACAGTGCCAACAGTTCCATGCGAGGCAGGATCCCGAAGAGCTCGTCCAAAGATGATCTGCTGCATAAGGATAATAGTACGGAAGCGCTGCAAGAGGCTTTAAATTCTTCGTCTAATTCTGTAAGTTTTGCTTTGTTGTTCTAATATTCTATTTAATTTTATTGTCGTCCTCACAGTCATACAAACGTCCACTACTGCCTTCCCCAAGTTGAGAAAATTTGCCACTGATTTGCCAATGTTAGTCACTTTCATGTTATCTTCCTGGCTGTTTCAAATGCATAGGTAAATACTTACTTAAGTGCATAGCTAGCTTGACCATATGCATTCGAAACCACGATGACATTAATGTCCAGTTTCTTCAACGTGCATAAATTCAAGTTGCATTTATTAGATCTAAATCTGTTGAGATCAAAATATCTTTGGTTAAATTGCTTTGACTTAAGAATTTTAAATAATTTACTCCTGAAGTGCAGTTACTAATACATTTCTAAGATTACAACTTGTAGTTATCAGGTACATACCTGTTGTTTAACAATATAATCCTTTAAATAATACTCCCAAAATAAAAATTAAACCTACTTCACTTTCCTCAGATCCTAGGTCTCCGCAACCGGCTGATCCTTCGCCTGGACGTGCCGGTTCACGACTCGGAGAAGGCGGGGCTCGGCATCAGCGTCAAGGGCAAGGTCACCGTCGGCCCGGACCCTCAGGACTTAGGCATCTTCATCAAGTCCGTGCTGCATGGGGGAGCTGCTTCTAGAGATGGCAGGTCAGTTTCAACAATCAACATCTACCTGGACTTTTCCTAAGCTGTGTTAGGGGCTTCCAGTCTGGGTGCAGTTTTAATCAGTGTTTTGCATGGAGCGATTGCATGTTTGACCTTCTGAACCCAGTTACTCGGGCAACTCTATACCCCTCGGCAAGACTCTTACGAGTAGCAGTCTTACGAGTAACGAATAATCACTTATTCGTTACGACTGCCAAAGATGTTCAAATAACAGCCAAAGACGTCAGTTTGAAGAATACTTGATACCTAAACCAACTGGCTTTAGTTTAAAGTGAGCATCCAGAGTGTTGTAGCTTCTGCTTACATTCAGCTACACACGTTCGAAACACATAGGTAAAAATTCATAACTAAGTGGCCCTAAAACATACCAAGATTAACATTTTTTTTACTACAGGTTACACACAAACGACCAGCTGCTGAGCGTGAACGGCGTCTCTCTAGTAGGACAGAGCAACGCCGAGGCTATGGAGACGCTGCGCCGGGCGCTGTTACACGCGCGGCCGCAGAGGTCTGGCAGCATATCGCTCACTATTGCGAGGCGGACTGGTAAGTCTTATTGTTAATAAATAAATATTTCTTCCACGAAGACTAGGTTTTCTAATTATGAAAGTGAATGTGAGGATAAACTATAGGTATTTAAAGTTTGAGAATAATTTATAACACCCCAATCTTATGTACCTATGCACCCTGAACATTATGAGAGGGAAAAAGGCTGCTTACTCATTCACTCAAAATTCATTAGGTAGCATGAACTATCCTTCTATGATTAATTGTAAACTTAAGCATATTTAAAAAATTACTTGTTCATTGCAATGGTCCTTTTTGATACTCCGCATTTGTCATTTGCATCTTTGTAAATCAGAACCACATTTTTTATTTAGTATATTTTTGACAGCCGCTCATCTTATTTTTTCTAAAGTTCTGAAACCTTCCTAATACCTTATTTTTTCTCCCAACAGACAGCATGGACAGCTTAGCGCGGTGGAAAGACGACACGCCACCGAACGGCAACGACACGACCAACTCCAACGACAACTCGCAGAACTACAACACCGTCATATACAACGCCAGCAGCGACAAGGAGAACAAACCCGTTGACAATTACAACCAGAAATACGACGGCAACCAAAAGTATGACGCCAACCAAAACGAAGGCTTCGATGCACACGACGGACGACCCAAGAAACACGCCTCAATAGTCACTATAAACAATAATAATAGCTGGGTGTCCAACCAATCAGATGACAGCAAAGGGTACTTAGAAAGAGATAAGGATGCACCACCCCACGACAATAAGAGAGATAGCTTCGAATGGAGTCGACTTGATGGCTGGAATCCCGTCATAGATCGACTGACTGGGTTGAGGAACGAGAGCTATTATATGGCGACGCAAATCGATGCTCCCGTCACGAATGGACATCACTACAGACAGAATCTAGGGCACGTGCATATGCCGCGGTCTCCGCCGGCGCATCATAATGTTATTATTGAAGAGGATTATGGTACCACGAGGTAAGCACGAAATACCTTATTAAATGTAAAGTTTACGTTTACCTTTACATTATATTTCATTTAAATTACATTTACATTACACTTACATTACATTTACATTACACTTACATTACACTAACATTACACTTAAATTACACTTACATTACACGTACATTACACGTAAATTACACTAAAATTACACGTACATTACACTTACATAGCATTTACATTACACTTGCATTACACTTACATTACACTAACATTACACTTACATTACACGTACATTACACTTGCATTACACTTACATTACACTAACATTACGCTTACATTACACTAACATTACACGTACATTACGCTTACATTACACTTACATAGCATTTACATTACAATTGCATTACACTTACATTACACGTACATTACACTTGCATTACACTTACATTACACTAACATTACGCTTACATTACACTTACATTACACTCACATTACACTCACATTATACTTACATCACACTTACATCACACTTACATTAAACTCACATTCCACTTACAATACACTTACATTACACGTACATTACACTTGCATTACACTTACATTACACTCACATTACACTCACATTACACTTACATCACACTTACATCACACTTACATTAAACTCACATTCCACTTACAATACACTTACATTACACTTACATTTACACTAACATTACACTAACATTACACTTACAATACACTTACATTACACTTACATTACACTTACATTACACTAACATTACACTTACATAGCATTTACATTACACTTACATTACACTAACATTACACTTGCATTACACTTACATTACACTTACATTACACTAACATTACACTAACATTACACTTACATTACACTTACATTACACTCACATTACACTCACATTACACGTACATTACACTTGCATTACACTTACATTACACTAACATTACACGTACATTACGCTTACATTACACTTACATAGCATTTACATTACAATTGCATTACACTTACATTACACGTACATTACACTTGCATTACACTTACATTACACTAACATTACGCTTACATTACACTTACATTACACTCACATTACACTTACATCACACTTACATCACACTTACATTAAACTCACATTCCACTTACAATACACTTACATTACACGTACATTACACTTGCATTACACTTACATTACACTCACATTACACTCACATTACACTTACATCACACTTACATTTACAATAACATTACACTTACAATACACTTACATTACACTTACATTACACTTGCATTACACTTACAATACACTTACATTACACTTACATTACACTTGCATTACACTTACATTACACTTACATTACACTAACATTACACGTACATTCCACTTACAATACACTTACATTACACGTACATTACACTTGCATTACACTTACATTACACTCACATTACACTCACATTACACTCACATTACACTTACATCACACTTACATTTACAATAACATTACACTTACAATACACTTACATTACACTTACATTACACTTACAATACACTTACAATACACTTACATTACACTTACACTACACTTACACTACACTTACATAGCATTTACATTACATTACAATTGCTTGTGAAGGCTAACATTTTTAACTCACTTCATTGCGGTTAACTTTGACTTCATAATTTTTTAATAAAAATAACCAGCATATTTACTGTTACCCATGAAAACCTATAATTGGCTTTCTGTTTTTCTAATTATGTCAATAACATTGTTTTATGTACCTATAGCCGTTGCTTTTCCAATAAATAAATAAATACTATCACCCTTCTCCCGCAGGGGTAGCGGCAGCGGGTGCGGCGGCGAGTCGGGCAGCGAGTCGGGCGCGGGGTTCAGCCGCGACGCCGTGGGGCGCCGCTCCATGTCCGAGAAGCGCCACGCCGCGCTCGACGCCAAGACCACCGGCACATACAAGAAGATTAAAGAGATTAAGGCTGTTCATTGTAAGTTTCAAATCTTTCTTGAAGAACTTACTGTAGATGCAGGGGGAAATGATTCATCTATATTCCAACAACAAACGCATGAATTCAGATATCATTCGAGGCAATGGAACATTTCAACTTATTACTCAAATATAAAAATTGGATATGGACATGTGCTTAAAAAAAGTGAAATAAGAAAAAAAAAATGCATATTTTTAGCATATCAAAATTTATCACAAAATCAATCAAATACTATCCATTTGCTCCTTGAATTCACCCTTAATTTTTTTCTTCTTTCTCAAAAATTATTACAGAGTTCATATACTTGATCAGTCCTGATACATTTCACTTATTCCAGCAATGCAAGTGGGTCCATCATTAGGCATGAGAAAGTCGTCGAGTTTAGAGTCCTTACAGACTGCCATACAAGAGACGCAGAGGAACCCACGCATCGAACCTATCTATGCGCGAGCGCACCCACGTGAGTTCATTAGTTATTCAAACATTATTATAAAATAAAATTTCTTTAATATTAAACGCAGAAAATACCTCATTTAATTTATTTTGTCAGCACAAAATAGCATAAAGTTTTTGTATACATACATTTGTTTTTAATATTGTTTGGTATCCACATTTTCCCACTAATTTATTATTGAAACGATTCCTCGTTTTTGTTAGGCACCATATAATTCATATCATACAATTAGCAAGTAAATAGTTAGTATAAAAAGTTCTTTGACAACCGGGGTCACGTAACGTATAGGACCGCATAAATCTTGATACTTTATCATATCAATATCGAAATATTTTTTTCCAATCGGTCTAGCTAGAATGTTTCCTCACTGAGAAGACTTCTCAACTTGATAGTATAAGTTAAGATTATATTTTCGGTAATATTACTCTTTACATATTATATATTATTAACTATCTTTAAATATTATAGCATTAAAACACTGGTTGACGGACGACAGCAACGGGCCTGACATGATCCGAGGCTCGCCGCAGCAGTCCTCCCTCTCACACAAGAAGCCGTCATTACTCAAGTCATTATCTACTATGTTCAGGTGAGTTTTCATTCACTTTAATAATAAATCACCCTGTATTTTTCCGAACGATGTAGGTTGTGTACGAGGAAAAATATAAAACTCTCTACTATGTTCTTTCTCCTCTTCTATCTTTATTTTCGAAAGTGTTACCACTCAAAATATTTTAGAGTTAGTAGTACACAAGAATTTTTTACGTTTTTCCCTATCAAATTATTTTCATATAAACAGGTGCAAAGCATTCTTTGGTTGTTCTCTCTAAAATAATTTGGTAGGTGGTGACAGAATGAGCATTGATTCGTTTGGTCTCATCTTACCAATCTTTAAATGGTTTTCGAAGTATGTTTTTCATTTATATCGATACTTCAGACATTGCATTTATGTTGAGCCGCGACCATAAACATGTCACATTTTAATGACTAATCACAGCAAAGTTCACGTGACTAAAGCTGTGTTATGACGCAGTTTGTGCAGCAATATATTTTTTGTGTTTATGTTAATACCCTCATTAATGTAACTTAATTGTTTATAACGTTATAAAACTACTTGGAATAGTTGCTCAGATAACATCACCATAAAAGTTGAACGTAAAAAGGTGTGTGAAAACCACCTAACTAAACAATTAATGTTATGTATACGAAAAAGTTATATGTACTAAAATTATGTTGGTATATAGTTGTGGTTGGTGGTAATTTGGGTGACATCTCTCAAAATCTATCTACCAACGTACGTACTATAATATTGCCAGTTGAATGCTCTACCTTTTTATAAAATTGCGAGAGAGTTTTTCAATTTTAGTATTTCGGTAATCCATCTAATGGTGCTTGTTTCGAGGATTCAAGCTTAGAGAGCACCTACCCAAACTTGGTTTCAGTGACAATCATTGACGTTTTTACCAATATGTTATTTCCCTCTACAGGATAGGCAAGCCTAACAAGAAAGTGGAAACGGAAGTATATGGTAGGTCACAGCCCGGCAGAGCCTCAGAGAAGTCATTGTCAAGAGAGGCGCTAGAGAGACACAACAGGATAGACGAGAGGGTGGAGAAGGAAGAAGAAACTAATTCTAAGTCACAACAACGGTACGTTTTATATCTTAAGTACATATTTTATTCGTTCTTGTTTCCTTTTGATGGATTGATTTAGGCTCGTTTTGAATTACCTCTCAAGGCCAACTACCTAAAAAATAAAATTAAGATTGTTTTTCCTTATATGTTTCAAACTACCTTTTAGCGTATATGTTAATTTTTATTACACATTTAATGCTTATGTCTGTGCTTTTCGTGTGCTTGCCTTGCCTTACTTGCCTATACGCGTTACGCGTCTTATGTAAATTTTTAATACTTCGTCTAGCCTTCTTCAAATGATAAATTATAGTCAAGCGTTCTGCATCATCTTCCTCTTATTTTTCTACATTTTTATGACATCATCTGGGTGGCGTTGTTGTACTATCTATATTTAAAAAATTGCTACATTTTCATTATTTGCCTAGTCTTTTCCAACTATGTTGGGGTCAGCCGCATGGATTTAAATGAAACGACTGCCTATCTGACCTCCTCAACCCAGTTACATGGGCAACTACGTACTCGTCCTCAATAAGATTTCCTTAAACATTGCGACAATATTCAATGTAAAGTAGGTAGTAAAATACTCCCCCTCGTTAGGTCGGAAGTGTCACATGCTCGGCAAGGCAGCAGCGGCAGCGGCGGCTCTCGCGCGCACAAGTCCGAGCGCCGCGCCCCGCCGTACAGAGCGCCGCCGCATCAGCAGCACCCGGTAACCGATGTACTGATCTACTGCACTTATATTGTTTACTTTAAGTTGCACCTTTTTAGTCCTAAGACCTCTTGTTGTGAGCCGGGTGTCGCGTGATGACTCCCGGCCACCGTAGGCGTGGGTCTGTGGGCGGTGAGTTCGGGTGGCTCATCATCCCTCTGTCTGCTTAGACGACAGACCCGTGTCGACGGCGCGCGTTGTTCCACGCGCTCCTCAAAGAGATGTCAGCAACCCCAGCGGGGCCCAGCAGGGCCAAGGCCTGCCGGGGCTGCGGGTTGTTCGAAAGAGATACCGCGGCCCTGGTACATAAAAGGCCTGTGACGGAACACGACGGTTTTTAGTCAGTAAGAGTCTGACACTCCCTCACCGCTGCTAACCCACAGCGGGAGGGGTCATTTGATGATTTTTGACGTCGTTAAAAAAAAAAAACCTCTTGTTGTAGTTACCGTGGCCTTGGTACAAAAAAGGCCTACCTACGACGGAACACGACGGTTTTTAGTCAGTAAGAGTCTGACACTCCCTCACCGCTGCTAACCCACAGCGGGAAGGGGTAATTTCATGATTTTGCCATCCGAAAAAAATGATGCAAGACTGATCAAAAAGAAACCACGGCCTAAATATATATTGTTTAGTATAACCTCACTAACCTTTTGCAGCCAAAGCTTTGCAATATTTTATAAACGCTTTTACAGCAGGCCGCATAAAACAAAATAAGAACGTATGATTTTGAGGACGATGTTGATAAATACCATAATATCTCAAAAAAAACAAGCATTTGTTATTATTGACCGAACTAAGAAATTTTCAAAGCTTTTTTTAATTCCAGTTGTTACTTGATGTTAATAAATATGTTTAATAGATATTGTTTTGTGATAGATCATTTGTATTTGTTTTATAGCAGGGCATGGACAGTGCGTGGGGTCCGACAGGTCACTACGTCAACTATGAGGAAATCCAGCAGAATTTAAAGTGAGTCCTTTATTTATATTAAACTTCAACCTAATTGTATGTAACTTTCAAAAAGATTTACAGGAAATTATAAAACTAAATAAAATGTTGCTCAGAATGCATTTTGGTATTAATTATAAAACCTCATTATAAGAGTAAAATATACCGCATGCATGAGAAACCAGAAACATGTATTCACACTTCGAAATATCCAGCACAGTTCCGCTTTATGCTTTAAAACTACATCTTTATATAAATATCTCGTACTATTCGCAAACTGAATATAGAACATTATTAACGATTACCGCACCAGCTTTTAGGAATAAAACTTACTACCTAAAAAAACGCTTCAATTATTCAGCAGCTTTACCACAGAATAACTTGACTAGCGGAGATGTCATAACGCAAAATCTCCTATGAAACAAGCGCGCCGAAATGCGGGTCTCTGGGGGACGAAGGACGTTAATAATTTCGCCCTTATACACCTGGTTTAGAATCCACCCATTAAAAAAAAAAAAACTAAATCAACAATAAAAGAAATCTTTGACAAGACCAATCTTTGACAGTCTCAAGGAACCCGAACGCCTCGTTAGTTCAGTAGTAACTGATCATTTTGGTCACGTTACTTGACAACAAGAAGGCGCTTGACCTACCTGCCTTATGGCATCTCCGCTCATTTTTCTTTCCTTGCGAACGTTTATTGTACGTCTCTCGATTCTCCTTTATTCTGTCAGAATTTCTGAAATTTGTACCGAAGGAACTCTGTACGAAAACAGTCCGGAACTAAACCGCTCATATATTGCAGTGCGCGTCGCGAGAAGTTGAGCGAGGTGCAGATAGGACAGATGAGGAGACAGGTCAGCGCGCAGAGAGCCAAGGCCGAGGACGAGAGGTGAATATTATTCATAACTAGCTTCTGCCAGTGGTTTCACCCATTTCCTCCCCAAACTCTGAGAAAAAGTAGCCTGTATATTATTCTGATTTATATTATTAATGAAAAGTTTCTTCAAAATCCGTTTGCGTGTATAAATGTGACGAACATGCTCTTACAAACTTTCGCTTTTATTATATTAGTGTGATGTAAATATAAACTACAAAAATATAAAAAACTTAACAAACGTCTTGTGTTAAAACTTAGCGTCGCCGGTAATGTAGGAACTGTTCAAAGCTCAAGTTCCAACAGTCGTTTACAAGAAAAAACAACACATGACATTTTTTTTAATAATTCCGAGAATCAAGCTGGAGCGTGTAATATAATGAAGTTATAAAAAAAAACTAAAATTACTGCAATGTGTTATAAAATATATAACTACATAAATAGACATAGCTATATAAATTGATTAAATACCTGTCTAGCGTCATTGGTTATTATATTGCAAACTGTTGCATTTGATACTGACTAGCTAATTGGACATTTTAACTTTTATTCCAAGAACACTTACATAGGTGTATTAAAAAACAAGATTTTCATCATAACTGGCTGCAAACAATAAAATAATATGACAAGTCTAACCACCTAGTTATTAGATAAAGCGAGTTAATAACATGAATGCAATTATTAAAGTGATATTTTCCTGTTCCTTTGGAAATTCCTGGGCGATGGTAAGATGCTTGTGCTTTGTAAGATCACTTGTAATGCTAGCGTAGAGGTAGCATGCTCATGTAGTCATGTGTTAATAAAAAAACCTTCAAATTCCCCTTCTCTAACACAACTTATCTACTTAAAATGTAATCGGAACTGTGCTGGATATATTTCGATAAGCTCTGACACTTGGCAAAAACATGGCGGTATTAGTATTGCCAGTAAAAAGTTAATGTACTAAAACTGATTTTATAATATTAAAATGTTCATATTTTGTAATGGATAAAAATTATGGCGCCGACTATCGCTAAAGACCTTTGGGTATTTATTCTGTAGAATTGCAAACAATTATTTGCACCAAACCTTTTTGATTTTTATACTTGGAAATACAGTCAGCTGCGTGAAAAAACTACAGGTTTGTCCCCAAACAGCCAGAATAATGTCACGTTCTAAGAAATCTTGCTAACAGATACGTGAGCATGAAACCTTGAAGTATTATGTGTTTTAGAATTTTGCAACTTTTTGCTAGTTTCTGGCTAAGATGATTTCATACTAGGTAACTTTCCATCTGTATTTAGAGTTAAAAGAAACTGAATACATTTCCGTGCCGACGTCAATAGCACCACCATAAACACAGAATTCTTGGATAACCCAAAACCACAAGGTGGCTTTTATTTTTAGAATTGAAACCACAAGGTTCAGTTTATTTTTAGAATTACCTATATGGAAATAATAAAGAGTTCCTGACTCACAAGATTATAATGATGTAAAAACCCAAAATCTCTTATCAAAGCACCAGTAAGACTTCGAAAAAAAAAAACAGTTTGCTATAAGACGTAGTATAGTTTCCTGTAAAATATGGTTCAATTATACAAGCTAAAAACAAATACTTTCATGTCTTTCGGTGCCCGTTCCTGTGCTGCTAATATATCATGGTCCTTTTGTCCACAAACATACAAGTATGAAAAAATAGAATTTAAGTACTTATTTGGATTAAAAACGTAATTTTGTAGGTATTTCAGTAGATTGCTTTTAATCAAAGTAATGAATCATTGTACTGTCTCGTAATATTGCACATTTAATGTTAAAACGCACAACCCGCGCTAGTCGTAAAGAGGTTGTAAGCACTTTTCTTGGTAATGCATTTCAACATAGAGTTACGAAAAAATCTTTAGCCACATGTGCATTTTGCAAGTTACAAGGCAAAAAGTAAAAGATTCAATTGCTAGTATCGTTGAATATCTTTTTAATTTACTTGCGTGTTGCAATAGATACTGAGTGAAAAGGAACCATTCAAGGCTTTATCGTCTTCATAAAGTAAATCATTAGTAGGTAATACCTATCACTGTATTGCTAATCCTTGGTAGAATAAATTTCATGAATACAGGGACATTTAAACCACTTGCATGGTCTTACCATTAAGTCATTAGAGCATACACAACTTTTAAATTAAATGCAAAATACTTTTTTGTAGTCTCGTGTAGCATTTAATGACGTCAGAGTCAAGTTTCAAGAAATATAACCCGACTTACATCAATTTAAATGTTAGCTAATAGTTAGTGATAGATTTTTTGCTCTTAGACTGTAGTGAAAAAGCATGACAGTATTTAATAACTAGTGTAGTAGTAGTATTATCTATTTGATCAGGTTTTAATGATTGTTTTAATTGGCAGTCGTCGGGCAGGCGCGGGTGGCTACCACTCACAGCGCTCCTGTAGGGAGGGCGGCGTGCGGCCGCAGTCTAACTACTACGAGTACGAGAGTGCCCCGCCACGGAGGCCCGGCAAGCTCTCCCACTACCACTGAGCAATGGACTGCGAACACCGCGGTGACTCCCCTCCGACTACAAACGTCAGCCGAGGTATCCGATCTCATTTTAATTGGCGATACTCTTAACGATTATATCGCCTCGCTCGACGTCAGTAACGCAATCTGTCGGCTCGATTCCTTATTGATTTAGCTTCAAGTGCCTTCATTGAGACTGAGATTGCTTGTTGTTTCTCAACTTACTTTGAGGTAAAGTACTCCAAAAGTAGGGTATGCTGTCAATTTTATCGTCATTTGATATTGAACTACGATGTCTTGCGTTTAAGTTGTTCTTTCAGTAAATGCAATTTTATGTCAAAAACCTTTTAAAAATATACTAACTTGTAAACTTCAAGGAAACTTTGCTATTATGTTGAAAATGTCTTACTTTTATGTTTATACCAGTGATACGTATGACTCATTAACAGCAGTTTATGACTGTAATGATGTGTTTTTATTTCATGACCAAATTATAATGGTTCATTTTTGAAAAGATTTCAACAAAAAATATAAGTAAAACATTGTGTTTATTTCTAGGTATTGTTTTTAATTTTTTGAGGAAAAACCTTGACTCAGGAGATTAAGAGTTTAAAATAAAAATACATAAACCATTCAAATTGACAAACAAGAATTGAATTGTACAATAATGTGTCGACTACATTTTTATCTTACTGTTAATTGGGAAAACCAATACGATAAATCATTTTAATGGAGGAAAAGACAGGTCTGTCTAAACTCTTACCTATTTATTTGATACAAAAGAAGGTCATCTGTTATCATGGTTTTACCCGCCTTTAATTGCTCATCAAAGCCAATATTTAAAAAAGTACAAGAACTAACAAAAAAATAACAACCCTTAAAACATCATTATTACTCACGAAAATAAAGTTAAAATTTTGGTTAAAATTCGTTTTTAAAAACTGATTCGATTCTGATTCGAACTAAGTCGAACATAAGGTTAATCTTGAACGTAGAGTACCAGTTGACAGAAAGTATAATTTGTGGTGAACACATTAATAAAATAAAGTACCATTACAAAAATATTTCGTAGTTTACGAGTTTTGTATAAAGACATTGAAACTAATACAATGGTTACACAATTAACCTTAGAATTATAATTATTCAATGTCAAGAAAAATCATCAGTTTCGTGTTAAAAATGAAACTGTTTGACAAAGATGCTATTGTTTAAGAATGTTTTATTTATACCTGTATTACATTTATAGTTACTTCCTCGAATATTCGTTCCATTGAATACACTTTCATTAATAACATGCATTTTGTGGATATTTATAAGTGGTCCATAGACGTTTTTAGGCTTTATCTTCATGATATACGTAGGTACGTAAAGGTTAGTTCGACCCAAAACTTCAGTATTCAAGTAAACTCAGACATAGTTAGTAGTTACTGAAAGCAGTCTTAATCCCAGTGCTCACTTTAGTTTTGATTGTTCTAGCAAACTTGTCCGTGGACTAGATAACCCTAGTTTGTTCTATCTTATCTAATGGCAGAACTAATCGAAGGCTTTCAAATTAACTTTCTTTTACCAAACCGCTATTAGTTGCTGAAGAATTCAGTACATCATCATTGAATGTACGAGGAATGTCTTATGTAATGACTACACTTAGTTCTCTGTAAAGATTCTTATTTATATCTATTCTATTGTGGATGGTAGTGCCATCAATACTTAGTTTTAATTTCGTCTGATATTGCAGTAGGTACTTATCTAATGATCTGTGCTGTCTTAATATAGCTATGATATCAGTGATTACGCTATTCCTACCATTATAACGATTGTATATAATTCCTGAAAACAATATTAGAGGGATATAAAATTGTAGTGTAGCAGCCTGGTCTTATGGCAACTGTCCGATAATGTTTCTAGACCCTTAATTGCTGTTCAGTGAGTCGCGAATATCGGATTCGGCAAAATAATGTCATTGGATCCTTATTGGCTTAAACCGTTCATACAAATACACACGGGGCGCAGTGAATCGTATTAATTAACGGTCAGGTAACAATTACGTACTCTTTCCATACGAGCAGGCTGTCTGGTGATAATTAAAATTCGGGAGACTTTTACGAAAATACGTATTTCCCGAATAAAATGCTCCCTCGGGACGCGAGAATTCGTTTATGTCTCGCACCGAGTCTCATGGCGGCGTCGTATTTTCGTAAAAGCCTCCATGTACTACGTAGCAAATGTACATTCCTACTTACCTTTTAGTAAGTTTATGAAAGAAGCTTTAAAGTTTAGATTAAAATTTATAATTAAGTTTATTAAAATTAAATCTGATAACATTTACGTGTGACTGAATAATTTATACCACTTTAAAGAATTATTATTCGTTTAAAGTATGAAATTTTGTAAAATAAAGACTATGTTTTCATCGTTTTCAATGCAACAATTATTATGTATTCGAAATGTATTAACTTTTATTTGTTTTAATTTTTCCATGTTTTTGTGATATCTTATCGGTATTTAGTGCTGGCTCTGCTATGGGCTTATGTGGTGATATGAATATGATCGCTAAATAGTTACATAATTACACATATGTACACATTTCTAATGTATATATAATTTCTAGGTATTCTACGAGATTAATTTTGTATAGACAGAGAGAAGTAGCTTTTGTATTTCATCAATCATGACTTTATTTTAAGTTAAACGAACAAGTTGTTTAGATATAAATCACATTGCAAATGAACATTTGCACCGAAGTGCCCATACTTGTACATAATTAGACGTTTATATTACAACGTCAGACGTAATCTATTCTTCCATTTGATAGACTGTCGTGAAATAGAAGAATATGTTATAATGAAATGCATTATACAATTGGACATTCAATGTATGTAAAATAAATCAAAATTGGTATTGTCATACTGTTTTTCATTTCCCTACCTTGAAAACAGCGACGAGTTTTTCGTTATTGTTGTTATTAACACCATTATCACAAGTTGGTCAACATATATTAAGTCTTGTTTATAATACAACAGAGTTTGTTTTGTATCTTCAAAATATACAGTAATTAATTGTTCAAATACTGCAAATGACGTGCTACCAAAAACAATCCTTGTAAGTTGATATCTGAAATAATGCCGAGCAGCGTACTTAGTGATTTATTTTAGAACTATAAGACAAAATGATCATCTGAAAATTTTAAAGCATACGTACTTGTGATAGTAGTAGTAGGTACCAGTGTCACAATCCCTTTGCACGTAATCAATCAAAAACATGTTTCAAACGCGTATAAGTTTTTCCCCTTGCTAGTCATCTCCAATTTGTATCCGCACGCATTTGCAAGTGAAATCACTTGTCATGTCATATAATCCCATCTCATTAGGCCGCCGTGCTGACATCGTGCCGTTTATCTCAGTACACTTAGAAAGGGCAAGGCCGAGGTTCGCGTGTCCGCCACACTTTATGGAGAATAGTTTGTGTGGTCGCCCTTTGTCGTGGCCTTCCTCGGTGCCACTCCGCCACCGACCTCGCTAAATGGCTCTCTCAACTAATAAAACTGTTTATAGATAACACAAATTGCTTGCGGTTGAGGAGACCGTCTTCAGATCTAATGAGGACGGTGTATCGTAGCTCTGGGTCGAAAATATCTACAATTCTCGTCCTGTGCTTTAAATACAGGTACCTAATATATCTATCTAGCCATTTTGGTTCAAAAGAAACAAAGGTAGCTAGGTATATATCAAGAACATTTAACCTTAACCTCCGATATAAATCTATTCCATTTTGTATAAATCATGAATATTAAGGAGTCGCATCTAAAAACTTGCAGAGCCATTATCGGTGTCCACATCCCGGGTTCTTGGAAATTGTGGGTCTGGCCGTGAAACCCCATGACGTCAATGAAATAAGGTCGCTTCACAAGAAATGCGTTGGCGTAAGACAACTGCAAGTATAACTGCACCTGGCAACTTCAATTAGCAATAATACTTTTAGAAATAATGAAGAAAATGCTTATTTTGACTCTTATTGCGCTCTACGTACCTAATGTACTTACGTGCGTCAGAGTACAGCTTAAGTAATACTGATTACATCTGCAGAATGATATCTTAGTCTGAAATGACGCACTCTTAATCCAATTAAACTACAAAATAAGAACACTATTCAGTAAATTGCTCATTTTTGCAAAAACTACAGGCATCTTCCCCCCCTTCCCTGTATCTCTAGGCGTATTGGTGTGTTAAACTTTTTAGACCATAATTACTTTGATTTGTAGACGTACCAGCTTACTAGGCATAAATTGGTGTTGTGTAGGTAAATACAATAAGCTTATATTTCGAAAAATCCTAGGAAATTAATCTTATAAGAAACTGGCGCAGTAGCCCCACAGTTGCCACATGTTTACTTTTTATGCCAGGTCTTAGGAAAACCGCAGAGGCCATATAAATAGGTATTATCATATTTGTATCGAACGAGATAATGCCAAGCAGTGCAAACTTTCCTATATCAAGCTTAAATTTATGCTGCGGTATTAGTTATTTACGAGCTTGCAAGAACAATGATAAAAACCCAACATTATTGACGTAAGAGAACAAAACTAGACTAGGTATATTTATGTAAATATATTTTTTATATCTAAGTCTGCGTAAATTCATTAAAAACCTAAAATCACTAGTTTTAAGAACATTAAGCAAAAACGCCTGTAATTATTGGGGTTTTAAGAAGGCATGACTGGAAACTAAACACGATGTATATTTTGATCATGAAATATGTTATCAAAATAAGATATTTCGTCTTATGTCGAAGGTGAAGAAAGTAATGCCTAAAGATTGTTCATTTGATTTACTTAGATACCAATGGTTAAACCTTCTGACTCCCCATGACGACTACGCATGCTATTTCTGCAACAAAACTCTAAGTTTATTTTATAGACTACAACACTTCCACTCAAACTATAAAAGAGAAAGCACGCATCCCGTTACTATATCACCTACAAATCGGATGTTTTTACTAGCTATCTCAGCATCACTTCTTACTTCAACGTGCTTTCATGATCCAACCGTTAGGCGAATAATTGATCTCGCTCTTATTACGTGAGTCAGTAGGAACGAAAGGATTATGGGACTAGACGCCGTGACCCAAATCCTTGTGTTACGTAAGCCATAGCCCTTGAAACCTTGAAGTAATGTTCCTGTTTTCTACCTAATCCAGATTTATGGCAGTGAGTCGCGAACTCGCGGCGAACGTCTTGCTATTCGAAGTTTTTTGAGCTGAATCATTCTGAGCTAGGTTTTATAACACGAAGTCTAATTAGATTTTTGATGGTTAGGGATTCCACAGGAGAAGGTTATTTGTTTAACTTTACAATAAGACTTCTAAGTTAGAAAATTATGTTTACAACAAATAATTGTTACTTTCGTCTTGAAGCAGGTTCTTACTTTTTGTTCTAACTGGATAAAGCGAGCTTAGTAGAAGGTTTTAAATTTTTCAAGCATTTGGAAAATCTGGGGACTTACGAGTATCGATACATGATATGTTAATATTAATAAAGATTAATGTGTTTGTAAGTAGTGTACCTACGTGTATTTTCCTTTGTTGTAGCAATGGAATAGTTCGATTGCAAGTTTATTATGCTATGGATGCAGAACTGACCGCAGACCGCAGCTCCGGTCTGTGGCCTCTTGCGTCGCAGTATCTGCACAAATTGACTATCTTTCTAGATGTTACATTCACTCTATTTTTCCCTGAAATTGTTTTCGAAACTGTCAGAGTAATAGCTAAATACTTTTCAAAAGTAAAGCAGCTTTATCAATTAGATTTTTTCCATTCAAAAAAATATTTAATGAAATTTAGGTGAAACTATTCTATCGTTTTTGTTGATGTCATTTACATTATTATCTTTATTGACCATAGCATCTTTAGAGATAGATGATTGTTGCATTTATTTGTCCGTGTGCGTTTATGTATTGTATACGTAACTACGTAGCTAGGTGTAGATTATAATTGAATTAAAACTAAAAAGCTTCAATATCTTCTCATTCATGACACACACAAATGTAGGAAATAAAATAGAAGATAGGTACTTCTATTAGAGGTAGTTAGTGGAACTTCCTAGTGCAACCAAAAAAAGCATGAGATGTTTTCAACTTTCAAGTATGAAGTCAACTACTTACGTCAGTGAATGCATTTCGTATGCGTTATTACGTTACTTAGTGTATATGTTATTACACCGATTTATTGCAACAACTTCCCCTGCATACTTATGCAGTCAGCTTTCCGTACAAACTTGTTATGTATCTAATTACTTACAGTTGTTCGATAATTTGCAGCATTGTGAAGTAGCCAAAATATTGGAATGCACTATTGGTACCTACATTTTGTATGGATGTAGTTAGAGCCTTTTGTTTTAAATAAACATAAAAAGAACATTATCACTAAATCTTATCAACGTATGTATGCGGTCAGAAGTAGTCATGCAGGGGATAAGGTTATGAAATAATGCACTTAATAATTCATGCATCCAAATGCAAATATTGGTGGCAAGTTCAGTTTTAAGATAAAAATAATTGATATACTATAGTTATCTACCAAAACCCCAAAGATGCAGCGTCATATACAATCGCAACTTAATTCCGATGTAAGTCATGTAAGTGTTACCTAATGATACTTACCCAGATGCAATACCTTAGAATATCAAAAAGATGTTGTTAGTGTACCTATATGGGGTATGTAACAATGCAAATCTAAAAACCTGAGCTTCAAGGAGACACCATTATTCGAATTCGATCAGGGGCCCGATTCTCCTAATTTTACTTAAGCAACATACGATTCACGTTCGACTATGATACAATCCCGACTCGATTACGATTGAAACGTATGTGGTATTCCGCAATTTTTTCTTTGAAATAAACGTTTTTAGCCTTTTCTGTCATTCAATAATGAATCATTTTGTCTGCAAATGATTAACTATTGCAATATGATTGTAGAGCAAACTACCGTATAGACCAAAATCACCAAAATAGCAGACCAATCGCAAACCAATCGAATGTCGTTGGAATACGATTGGTCTTATATTAGTAACAGAATGCCCGATATGGTTAAAACTGCTATTGCGATCATATTGCGATTCGATTTCTATTCGATTTTGACATTATTAACTTAGGAGAATCGGGGCCCTGGTCAGTATCTTATCTCTCATTACATATGACGAAAATTACCAATTGAGTGTTACGGTTGCAAGTGAACTTGCAATAAAGCAATGCATGCATTCACAAACAAAATCAAGTTTGTTACATCACTCAGCCGATGAGTGGTGGGTTCGTCCGAGCGTCATACGATTTTTGAGAAAATCTTGTTATGAAAATGGGACGTCTGTCAGCGAAAGTGAGTTATGCAGCGAGGTGGGCCCGGCCCGGCGTCCGTTTGTAGGACGCTATCGCGCCAGTCTGTTTGGCTGTTTTTATTGGTGTAAGAGCGCAGGCGACCACCTCTCCGGTGTCGGTGCGTCGGGTCCGCGGGTCCGCGCGCCGCGCTCTCTCAGTGTCGCTGCTGCTATCACGCGCGCCACCTCGTCCGCGCCCGAAGCGTCGCCGATTGTTCCGATATCCGCGATTTCACGTGCGCCTGAGCAAAGCGCTCTGGATTTCTCCTAAAACCTTCATCCCTACTAATCTACAAAAACAAATCGTATATCGGCTCATTAAGTGAACCAACTCGCTAAAACAAGTGTAATTTGTGTCCGCCTTGAAGAAGTGCGAAAGGCTGTGTTTGCACAAACGAGCGAAAGCGGTCAAGCGTGTGTCAACCGACTGCGGAATTTGGCTGTGTAGGTGTTTTTCCCTGTGCTGTGTTGCAATGAAAATAAGTGTTAAAATGTCGAAATCTGGTTTATGAGGAGCTCGGTGAACGTGCTCATGCGCCTGTAAAAAACGGGCACACGTGCTTATGTAAGGAGGACTTGACGCATTCAACAAGTAAGTAGTACCTAGACCTACATTAACGACAAATCGATCAATATTACAAGTTAAGTAATAAATATTTATCATCTCTTGGAATGAATGCATCGATTTGTACCTGCACACCTGTTGCCTCTGATACTTGCACCGTTTGCATGCAATGTATCTTTTAAGTATCTCACTTGATGTCAGTTGCAAAACACTTATGAATTGCATTTAGATATTTATGGTGCTAGAAGTTTATCAATTACAAAGATGGAGTAGGTAGGTACCTACTTAAGAAACGGCAAACTAATAGATTTAATGAAAAATAAAACAAGATTGAATAGGAATAGGTTCTGAAGCTCTTTTAGTTACATACCATCTAATACTGTGAGTTTCACAAAGTTTTGCGCAAATTACTCAATTTTGTATCATGACATAAGAGATGCTGCAAGTAACGTGGCCATAACAAACCATTAAGGTTTTAAAAAGGTTCTTAGAACTAATGAATATATTACAGATACCGTTACAGATATGGCGGTAAAGACTCTAATTGATTTCGTAAAAAAATGGACCCAACGTAGAACCCTGTGGTATGACACAGGCATGAAAGAAGAATATCTTTTGGGTCGTTCGAAATCTAATATTTTTTTTTTTTTTTTATACAGTGCCTTTAGTTTTCTTTAGTATCTTTATACACAGTTTCTTTCAATTTAAAGAGTAGACAAAACAATTCTCTTGATTCGCTATTTATTACTTCCAGCCTACTAAAACATAATAACTACGCGATTGCCATTGTAAATGTCGAACACGTTAATAATGAACAAATTCAATAAGTTATCATTAAGTTTATTCTACTCAATGTTTTACACAATCGCAATAATTGTGATCTTTTGCTTCAATTGAACACGGTCATAATGTCAATGTAAGTGAATAATCAAACAATGTATGTTAATAAAGCAGTTACATAAAATGTCAGCATTCTAGATACAATTTTGTAATTCTATAACGCATCAATATTTTGGCTTACGTAAGCTCTGGGCAAGTATCTATACTAATATTATAAAGCTGAAGAGTTTGTTTGTTTGTTTGAACGCGCTAATCTCAGGAACTAACGATCCGATTTGAAAAATTCTTTCAGTGTTAGATAGCCCATTTATCGAGGAAGGTTATAGGCTACTTTTTATGCGGGATGCGGGTGAAACCGCTGGCAGAAGCTAGTATGACATAAATTCTTATAATTCATATTAACTTACATCAAGTACAGATATTGGCACATTTTTTATTTTAAATCAGTTTTCAAGAAATAAAAATTTTCTTTGCAAAGAGATTGGGCCGATAAATAATCCGGTTAAAGGATGATCGCGACCACTGAACCAGCGAATGAACGATTTTTAGATGAACCATGAATCTAAAATAAAATAAAGAAAACAACTGGAAAATCGGACTTTCGGTTCTTCAATGAACGGCTTTATAAGCTAAATCGTTTTGAATGATTGCCAACTTGCCCACGATGAAAATGCGGTATTATTGTTTATTCTTTAGTGTTATCGTGGGTAAGGTTAAAGTTCTAGGAAATACCCAGCTTGTTTTATAAAGAGGTCTGCAAAAAATGTTTAGATAAAGGTAATCCCACCTAGCTACTTCTAACAACGTAGTTAATAGTGCATTGCATTGATTGCATATAAAATATAATCAATATTAGCTGCACTCGTCTTATCAAGTCGATGGCATGTGTCAGATCCTGCTAGCCTATATACCGGACAGTGTAACCATGAAATCATTCCTATGCAATATTATTATCACTCCACAGCCTCAAAGTAGTTTGTTGTGTATGTTTGAAGTATAGTTTTCCCGTGCTAGTTGGCTTATAGCCGAGTCTACACGACTAGCTAGCGTTTGTTTACAAATATTGCTGCTTAGAATCTTGCATGTAGGTTCTCACATTAGAAGGACATCGTGGCCATAAATCACTCAAAGGTGCACTTCAAATAACTTGTTGACAATATATGAAGGGGTGTAAACTGTTAAAATTACGGGTTTTGAGACCTCTGCACATACACTTGGTAATTCACGAAACGCTTTGATTGTTGACAAACAAGATTTTATTGTTATTTTTTTAGTCTGTTGGCACGGCAAGTTTACCGTGGATTTTAAATATTTGCTCATTATCATTTTGTTATAGGTGATTTATCATACTATATAACGTTATAATAATACATGTCTTGTTTTGTTAACTGCCATGCACATAATTTATTGACACATTATACAAAAATAAATTCAGTGTTGAAAACACAGGTGTATCAACTTATTTCTCATGATAACAACTCTATTCCTAAAATTGTGATTGCTGAAGCAACCCTTCAGCACGCTGATACTTTCTATTTTTCCTTCCACAAATTCAATTGGACTTAGTGAGCAATACCTTCAAATTGGCAATACGCAATACTTATCCTTTTGTTCGAATATCTACCTCAAGCTACTTTCACGTCATCATACGAACCTACTGGCACAAAGTAGGACAATGCACTCACTTCAGCAACGACGAGATGAAACAAAACGTAATATTTTTAAATTGTTTCTAAAAAAGAAAGTTTTATACATCGCATGCACCGACGGAGAGTGATTGCCTTATCTAATGCAATAGTAAAAGCCGTTCGTGTGACCAGGATAGTTCCGGACTGGGAGATACGGAGTCTTATCTCGTCCCTTTTTGGGCCAGAGCGTGGAATGAATGTTGCAGGTCAAGAGTGCATCGTTATCTCTGGGGTATCGGACCGGCCTTAAACTCGACATTTACGAAATTATTACTGATACAGATTTATTGAGAGAAACGTGTAGCACGAGGCTGCTTTTAAAATTAACTTTATCTAATTTAACTGCATACCTAAGTACTTCTGTAGCTTTATTTTACTTAGTACTTAATTGATTTAAGGAACCTACTAATTATATCTTTTGCTGCACAGAATACCATTTACCAATAAAAAAATGTGAATGAAAACTTAAGTCTTAAGCAACTTAAATCAATCTTTCTAAATAAAAATTAACTACACAAAAAATTAAGCTTTGAAGTTCGTAATTTTTAATGACACCAATAAAGTCAACGGCCGTTGCACCTCTCTTCTTTACAAATTATTTATAAATTCTCTGCACTGTCCTAGATTAAGAAACTTCAAACGTGGATACAGTTATATTATTCGCCGACTGAAACACCTAGCTTGTACTTGACACACATAGTTGTGATCTAATTTCTTTGTCAATTATAATCTGTGCACTTGTCAGCTTTCTCTATGATACAAGTTTTTTTAAAATTAATTATTAGGCTTCTTAGGCGCGATGGTCAATGTATTTTTCACAGCGTTGAATTGTCTTAATTATTATTTCTATGGAACTTGTTTTGTTCTCTGAAAAACATGAGAATATATTGAGACGTGGTGAAGGGCAAGGTTTTTGTTTGTGTGCGGGAATTATGGGAATGATTACAAGGAAAGGCAGTTTATGTCAATCATGCTGTGCTTAATATAGCAATCTTGCGACATGAGCAATATTATTTTTGGACGAACAGTGTAAAAATAAATATTTTAACCAAAATTAATGTCACTAAGATAAATTGCATATTTATAATTCCTTCGTCAAATGTAGGTCATAAGTCGAATACAATTATCATGTAATCGTTTAAATAAATATGACATGTTAAAAACAACGTCATGAAAAATTTATGTCGCAACAAGGCTCAATGCTTGAACAAGTTAATTGTACCACAATATCTCAAGATTTATCCCCATTCGGTCACGAGATTATAGTAATTGATGCAATTAAAAAATAGCACGTAAAATACAATTAATTGAAATGAATAAGGCCACACTTTACATTAGTCAATTGAAATTCAACATAATAATTATCTTTTATGTATACCAACACTGGCAGGTGCCTACACTTAATTAAGAATATAATTTTTTTAAGAACTCTGGATCTATATTGGTATCAATTACCTACTTCGAAAGTTACACTACTGCGGGCTAGCAATTTATCCTCACAAGCTGAAATACCTATCTTCCTGTACTGAAATGCGGACAGTACAGTCATATTCTTATTTTCGTCATTGATGAACACAATACACATAGGTACTAATAATATGTACATAAGGTTGTTTACATAAGCAGTCGCGCATCATCGACAGCCTGCCGGAGAAACCGATGCGATGTTTGTTCATACCAAGGTCGCATTCAGCTGCTTATTTGATCGTCTAACTGCACGTCGACTAGTCGTCATATCGGACGAAGCCAGCGATTACTTCATTACTGCTAAACGACGCACAATGGTACAATCAGGGGCAATCAGCGCGGTCACGAAATGATTGCTCAAGAGAACTCTGCTATGAATGAATGTTTTAGATATACCGACGTTTTTTGTGTCTCATATTGATTTTAAGAGTTCCATGGAAGAACGCCTGCATTTTTTTTTTGAAATCTTTAGTTTCTTTAGATGATTATCTATACCAGTTAAGTGATTCAGCAGTCATGGAAAAATTGGTGCAGTCTTATTAGTTCGACCAGCAAAAAATATAGGTACCTTACAAGTATTTTAGTTATTGTGGTAACTTATTAAGCTTAGTAGATTTGCAAGATTTGTATCTTCTAAAATTTATTTGTTTTTACAACAATCGAGGCACACTTGTTCTGGAAAATGCAGACATGTGTGTCATCCTGTCACTCCAAATTGTCAAAGAAACACGAGAGTCCTTGTACATGTACCTAAGGTGTTCATTTCGGTGCAGGTGCAGCTGCCATTTGGGAAATTATCGAGTGAATGCACAAACTCATACATGATACGTATGTAACGAGGCGGCGAACATCAAACTAATATTATTGCTTTGTTGTTCGGATTGGAATGTTGTGGTCCCAGAGGAGTTACAGGGAAATTGCGTTTTAACATAGAAGTATATGAAAGGTGTAGTGTCTACCCTTAGGGATGGAATTTGCCTTTGTGAATATTGATGCCCTTTCACCTTGTATTTATGCATAAACTATGCATAGGTTATTTATGAAAAATATTGCTACGCTTTGCGCTACGCCGTAGCAGAAATTTTTATTTTAAAATAATGCTTGAGCGCCTTATAGTTTTTACAATCTAATATAAAGCTCATTCTGACGCACGCTTTTAAAATAAATTAGCGGGCACAAAAATATTATTTTCAAAAGGGACACATTTAAATAATGCGTAGGTTTAACCCGACTCGGCTTAGGATTAAATTACCTGGACAAAAGAACATTATACAGGAGCGAGAAATAATCTGGGCACTGGTCCTTTCATGTGCGAAAAATTTAAAATAAGTAGGTATACCTAAGTAAAACTTGCCATCATCAAAACCTGTAGTTAACAAGGTTACACGTCATGGGTCAGCATGACCTGCTTGATGTTGTCAAAGAAAAACACGGCAAGCTATTTATTACTTTTAGATATCCATCCATTTTGCAAAGAGCCGGGTTTTAGTGCCGTGCTTCTGAAATTAATTGAGCTTTTCATGTCTGCTGTCATACGTGGAAGTTTAAAATATTACGACGTGACAATATCATACATTTCACCATTCGAAATAATTGTCCATTGACCTCTGTAAGGGCGAAATTAATTGTTCTAATTTCATTGTACTGAATTGGTAAGAGTTATTGACACGCAGACAGGTATTATATGAGTGCGGGTATTAACCTT
The DNA here is from genome assembly GCF_022581195.2 of Helicoverpa zea. Taxonomy (NCBI): domain Eukaryota; kingdom Metazoa; phylum Arthropoda; class Insecta; order Lepidoptera; family Noctuidae; genus Helicoverpa; species Helicoverpa zea. Next base: position 8,436,426 of record NC_061457.1, read on the forward strand.
CTCGTAATGATATTGCGTCTCTTAGGACCATTCCTAACAAACGATCTTAAACTGTCTAATTACTAACAATGTTTGGAATGTTCGAGCTCAATTGTGTTTATGAATTTCGATCTATCGGTTTAGGAAAAGGCTAACTATGATAAGGTTTTACACTTGCCTAGTTTTCTTAATAGTCAGAGACAAACTTATTAAGATGTTTGTTTCAATTACCGAAAACTACTTAGGACCTTCACACTTTTTTCGTACTTCGCATGCATTCATAACTTAAATGTCGTTTTGCACCCACGAATAAATTAAAACTTCTTAGAGGATCTGATAATATCCCGAAAATAATTTATTCAACTACAAATGACTTATATCGTATATAACCTGAGCATAAGTCACGCTAAACTTTCCAATGAAAATCTCCTCGGCCGGGACTCACAGCGTGGAAACAGGTTTGTACGTCAGTGAAGCGGCTCAGATGGCGACGTCATACGCGCGTCATGTGAAAGTGTATGTAACGTATCATCTTTACTATATGCTGCAGGGAAAATAGTACTTAACTAATGCTAAAAGCTAAAAATAAAAATTAATTTTATGTTAGATAATTATAACGACCCATGATTATAATTCGAATTTAAGGTAGAAACTTTATAAGGTTCTAATAATTTGTCCATTCATACTGGCGACGTCATACGCGCGTCATGTGAAAGTGTATGTAACATATCATCTTTACTATGTATGCTGCAGGGAAAATAGGAAAGTAATATATGAAGCCACATCTAGATTGCAAGTGGTATTGAGTTTGGCTGGGGACTAGCAAGTTGGGGGATTTGTGGCTTGAATAATATCAGTGGACAGCAAACATAAGAATTTAGGAAAAGTACAACCTTTACTATGCCTGTATAATCACGGAACTAATAATATTATGTTGGTAGTCTACTGGTGTTATATTAAATTATGTTGAAATAATAAGTACAGTCTTCGTAGAGTAACCACAAGGCTGATTATCGCGAGACTTGCTGCAGAGAGCTTAAACAAGATTAACAGAAACACAAACTACATAAAACAATGCACGATGAAGATTAAACAAAAAAACTTTAGGTATTACAAATAAATAAAAGTGCATATAAGTCTTCAAACACGTTCCTTTTCTCGCTGAAAAGTATTGAGAACTAATATCAATAGTATTGTATGCAGGCACACGCTTGGAAGCCTCAACGAGAACAAACACGTGACGAGGCAGGACGAACGTGCTCCAACGATCCCATTAGCCGTAATAAAATACAAGGAAAAGATATACACACGTCACGACAGTAAAAAAGAAGCGGCGAAAATACGTGATGCGAATCGTTTGAGAAGAAAAAACTCTTAAGTGGATATGCCTAAAACAATAATTCCTTCAGCCAAGCCGTTCATTTTGTTCCATTAAATATTATGGCATATTTTAATGGAAGCTTCAGACCAGGTGTTTTTTTATCGTGAACTTTTGTTCCAAGTAACAAAAATATCGTGTGATTGAGTTGTGATTTGTTAATACTTTTGTTAAAAAATATATACTAATCTTATTTGTGATTTATACACGAAACTAATAAAACCTTAGTAGATATATTTAAACTTAGGTAATATTTTTTATGGTAACCTGTTTTTTTTTCAATTCTATTGCTCGCGACATGTTTTATTGGCAGTTATTCCTTTATATTTATGTAAACACCATAAAAAAGAGTTTTCCAACTATTTTAGTTTCATCAGGATATTGTATACAAATGTATTAATGCAAATTACCACATAATTACCCTTCATGAGTTAGTGGGTTTAGCGTAAAATCCCTTGTGATCGTGTCAAGGCTTAAATAGCCTTTGTTAGAACTTTATATGTCGTACCTTGTCACTCAAGCGACCTTAATAACATGGAAATGTTAAATAACTGTGAAAAACTAACTTATTCGGGTTTTTCAGGCAATATTTCAAAATAGTACAATGTTCAAAGCTAAAACTGCAAAGTAATTTGACACGAATCATAATATCATCGATAAAACATTTTCAAAATACAAACTCAACACTTTATACAATTGAGGGTTTTAAATTAAAGTGGTACGACCTTTATTAATTAAATTCGGAAGAATACTTCCGAATCCGATCGTCCCAGTTTTTTGCATACATACATATTTACCAAATTACATGTACTGTAAACAATTTCCGATCAATAAATACAGAGTTTTTGTTTACTAATCTCGACTCGGCCGTAAATCGTTGTATCAGCAAAAACTTTTATCAGGGAAAATACGAGCATAAATATTTACGAGATAGGTACTTTGGTTTTTTTGTTGGGTGACTCAACATTATTTTATTCGATATTATTTATTGGTGTTCAAATTAATGGTATTAGGATATAGGTTATACAGGACGTTGATTGCTTAATTCACTCAACTTCTGTAGTATATACCTACATGGGTTAAGCTTAGGTACTTACTCACATAGCATAGTGGATATTTTGGAAAAAACGAAAAAATCTTGGTCACTCGGTTGGGAACAATTTAATCGTTGTTGCTTATTCGGTCTTTTGAATCATCATAGTTGACTTCATAACGTACTTGTTTACAAATAAGGATGACTTTAATTAAGAACAATCATGCATCTTCTAAGGTCATACTGATGTTTATTTTAAGGTTAACAAATGTACAGGTAGCGCAAGTTTTAGATAATACTTTATTATTTAAAATAACATTAGCCGAAAAACAAGTGCCGCTTGACATTAGCGCCTCTTTGGACGTCATTACACGGATTTTTTATAATAAGTGAAAAATAAACTGCTCAAAGTAATTAGTATTAACATCCGAGAAGGCAGTTAGTAAACATGATATTTTTCAATGGTTCGGACTAAATATTTTGACCAACCTAAACTGGTTATTACTGACTAGCTTCTGCCAGCGGTTTCACCCGCATCCCGTGGAAACCTCTGCACGAACCCGGATAAAAAGTAGCATATAGCCTTCCACAATAAATGGGCTATCTAATACTGAAAGAATTTTTCAAATCGGACCAGTAGTCCCTGAGATTAGCGCGTTCAAACAAACAAACAAACAGCTTCAGCTTTATAATATTAGTATAGATACCAATACCGTGTTAGCAAGTGGTTTCGCAGATATAACAAATAAATCTACTTTCTCGATTTCTCTTTGGTATTTATTAGGAAGCTATTTCCAATCAGCCAAAATCGATTAAGTACAAATGCAACCATAGATTTATAGGAATTTAATTTAGATGTTTTTATTAGATACCATTTAAATATCGAGACTGGAAAAATGACAGTTTTTCCTGTTGCGATTTCACACTTTAGGTATTTAAATTATATCAATGGAAAAAAGCTTTAACCTAACGGCATGATATTTTATTTTTCAACAAATACAAGAAAGTATTTTCTTGTGGATTCTAAGTTAAAATACGTACTATAAGTATTCTTATGCTTAATATTTTTACGTGATCAAGTAAAAGATAAACTTATACATATAACTTGATACACTATAATGTAACAAGTTTTTATACTAATAATAAATTATTCAATGTTTTTCCTCTGGGGAAATAGCGGCTGGACAAACAATAGTACGAAGTAATTAATAAATGACTATAAGTTTAATAGATACGCTTGCATGACGACCAAACCAGTTCATCGGGTCAAGTTTTAGAAGATACTTAGGTCAATGATAGAGAAAATATTAAAATACTTATCGGGTATTTTAATCCAGGCCATATAGAATTTATAAAGCCAATTAGCATGAAAGACTAATAAAATTAGCGGCAAGAAGATTTATGGCGAAGAATCAAATTCAATTTTTTTGGCTGGCACGTCAAGACGTCAGAAATATATAATGTAGGTCAGTTTCGAATTCCACCATGTATTTTAAATTTTGTTTGGTGTCATTTGAGCATCTTTGGCAGTCGTTGCGGATAGTCAGAAGCCAGTAATTCTGACAATCTGTCTTACCTAGGGGAAAGTTTGCAAGGGTAGCTGCGTTGGGAAGGTCAAATAGGCACTAGGAAGTCGCTAGACTGGAAGCCATGCCACAACATATGTCGGGCAAGGCTAGGCAGATGATTTCAAATATTGATTGTTTTTAATGGTAGGTATCTAATTTATACTTATTTATACAGAAAATGAGTTCCCTATAATAATATTTGCTAGCAACGCTCGTTATATTCAATCCATGCTTATTCAATATGTTCCCCGGGAAAGCCCGTAGGCGAACGCTCAGTGTTCAGATAATGAACTCAATTTAAATTCAGTTAGGTATACACATGAACGCTTTTACATTAAAATTTTATAATGGTTATTTAAAATTAACTGGTAAAGTAGTATAGTTCATATTGTTATGTGAGAGTGCTTAAATTATCAAAGTGCTTTAAATACAAGAATAAAGTTTTCTTGGAAAGATACTTCTACTAGATGAAATGTAAATAAATATAACTCATAATACACTATTAGAAGACGTAACTATTGTTCATTTAAAATACTCACACCCTCACAAACCTGTTACTCATGTATTTCAGATAAAATGACTCGTAATATAAGGAAAACATGAACACACATTTTATGACTACTTCAACTGAAAAAAGAGGATACTTACAAAATGTACCTACTAGGTAGGTATGCTAATTTAGTTTTATATGGCTTGTAAAGTTAATTAAATTACCTAAACTTTCAAAAGATAATCGGTCAGACCTACGTCAGAACACTTAGCCAAATTGCCGAAATCCGATCGTGGTCGGCAATTTGTGATGGGAACAACTGTTCCAACTATTGAGGCTTTGACGTAGATCAGTTTTTAGATAGATTTTTAGAATCGATTAACAATTATAGTTTGTAAACAAGGCATTCAAACAATCCAGCGAAAAGCAAAATTGATTTTAAGTTTTGGTTCCCACGGTAAATGATAAGTGCATTTTCCGACATATTTTGGATCCTAACTGGCAAACATAAATTCTAGTAACTTGTTCTTACAAGTTACTATTATCGTTTTGATGTCAGCCATCAGAATCAGTTACTTAGAAATAGTTACAGGATACAGAGTCCAACGTATACGTTAGTCGTGTAACGTTTGATATCTAACTACACTCTACTAGCCAAAACAACTGACTCATATTATAGACGTGAGCCACTGTGGTTAGCTTAGCAAACAGGTACGACAGGCTCGGACATGCAACAGCCGACGTCATCAGAGTTGCATGATACCACACCAAGTCGCCGTGCAGTTTCGATAGCACAGCGGTGTCTTCCAATTTCTCTTTATTACTGTGTTGATATCTTACTCTACCGCGTCAGGTGAAGATAAGCGCGAGTGAGTGCGACGCTACGCGATTTGGCGGCAAGAGTGTTCACTATACTCGGCTAGGTTCGGTACAGTTCGTTGGAAGTCAGCGGTAGTCGTAGCCGGTAGCTCCGCTGGGCAGTCGCGCGCACTCCCGCCGGGCACGCCGCGCCACGCCGCCGCTATAAACAAATCATACCCTACTGACAGAAACACATTTATTGTTCAATGAAAACTAGTTGAAGCCTACTCGCTGGTGCCGCCGATCGCTACGATTGATTGCGAGGCGCAGTGAATTATAAATCTAGACGACCGGCCGCAATGAATTTAGACAATAATAAAGCTAGGTTAAAAGCTATGCTATTTGGATGTTTGCAGTGAAAGGAGCCGTTGTAAGTGGCGAGTCGGTGTGTAACTGTGCTGCGGTCATTTTGTATTAGATGAATAAGTGGAGCGTCCCACTGTACAGCATGTACTTGAGGCGCGAGTGCCGGTACTCCGACCAGCGCGTGCTGACTGCGTGCTAGTCGCACCCGCCGGGTCCGCTCCCGCCTCATCACTGCTCCTGATCGCTCCTCTGTGCTCTCTTTGTACTCAAAGTACGTATTTCTCTTATTTATATTATACATGTACGAATGTTTCCTTATCTCGCGACGTCTTATCACTTAAGTTCAAGGATTCAAAAGTATCCGAGATTATACACAAATGATTACTGGCAAGAAGTATGCCAACAAGTTATTTTTATCTAATCTCTATCAACTGTTTAGTAAGATGGCAATGATATACAGTAATCAAAGTGGTAATACAAATGTAGATTTAATTTAATTATACAATCTTTATTACAATTTCTTTTAACACTTTGATATGGCAAGGTCATAATTTATTTTGTGCATAATAAGCATGATTGCTATTTCGTACCAACTCACTCATCTGTTATTGTACAAATTGTACTAAAATAAGTAATAACGAAGAGGAAAATGGCTCACATTGCGCAAAACGCAATAATAAGAAGTACTTACTTCAAAGTTTTTATTACATGGACATAAAAAATTATATTATGAATCGCGAGACGCAATCCCACCGGTCACATGACACAATCTCTGATACAGACTGACCAGTATGACGTAGTTAGTCAATTAAACGTTAAAGATAAACAGTGACACAGCTATCGGATTAATTTTATAACCAATACATAAGTCTGTAACTCACTTAAGTATTCATAGAGTTCATTCATTTCTCTCAGAACTCGTAAATGTATTAAATGCATCCTCAAGCGGTGATCTCCTTTACACATGTAAGTAATACCTACTGAAAACTCGTAGAAAAATTAATTCAAATCAAGATACATTGAATACACCACTGAATAAAGTAGAACCTATTGTTAACTTATGCATTGTGTCCGTCATTACGTCAAAGTTATTTAGTACATTGTAAGGATTCCTACTGGCTTTAGAGGAGAATAATATTTCAGTAGCTCAATGAAGGTCACAATTCGCAGATTGGTTCATAATCCTACTGATTCAGATCCAATCCAATCAAAGATAATCCTCTAACATGCTTTGGATTACGACAAACAGAATGTTTTTTAAATAAAAGTTATGAAAAATGATTCTATCACTTTTAGTTTCATGAAAAACAAAATATTCTTTAAAGCGTAATTAAAGGATTGCAAGAACATCTATAATACAACTTTTTGGAGAGACCGGAATAGATGTTTTCGAATTATTAGGAAATACATATTAAGATTTTTATTATTATCTCTAAATATACTGACTAATATAACAAACAAAATAAGCAAATGTATTAAAGAAATCAACTCTATACTTGATATATTTTGGGCGCGTAAAAAAGTCGTAGCGTCCCGTAGCCAGCCATAGTCACCCTCCGTAACTTCGTAGGCGAAAATTCGGAAATTGCCTACGCGCTACCATTTTCGCTTGACAAACGTCATTGTATAGTATTTTGGACTTTTCCTTATTGAAGAAAATCATTTCCACTTAAGAAAAATGAGAAAAGGAACTGACGTCATCAACATGATATCGGTACAAATATTACGCGGATACGTAACATTTTAAATGGGGAATTAATTGACATTTAATGTTTGTCAATTGTTTTCTAGGCTATTTACGCACAGTATATTATTCCGGGTGTTTATGTAATAAGTCCTAACCTGACAGACGTCAGCAGAAGTAATTAATGTTGGCACATAATGGGTTTCTTTAAAATGTTTGTCATTGTGTAGCGGCTTTCTTAGATTCATAATAAGATTAAACCGTTTAAACCATTCATTACGTACTATTATAACATCGATATTTATATTTGACAAAAAAAAATTGGTATGTATATATAGTGTAGTTGTCCAACAATGAAAAAAAATCTAATTGGTTTAGAAATTTTGAGAATGTTTTCCTTTCGTAATATTAGCTTCTATAAGTAAAATGTTTTCTCTTTATTATAGGTATATTAGTAAAGATAATGCATAGGTGCCTATGTCGAAGCGATGTAAAGTAGCAGAGAATTTACATCGTTATCGTTGCTTAACTTTATCTATGTTGGTCACGAAACCGTTTTCATACTAACTACTAACGGCGGCTTAAGTAGTGATACAAAATTAGAAATCTATACTAATATTATAAAGCTGAAGAATTTGTTTGTTTGTTTGTTTGAACGCGCTAATCTCAGGAACTACTGGTCCGATTTGAAAAATTCTTTCAGTATTAGATAGCCTATTAATTGAGGAAGGCTATAGGCTACTTTTTATCCGGGTTCGTGCCGAGGTTCCCACGGGATGAATGCGGGTGAAACCGCTGGCACGAGCTAGTTACTTTATAATTGCTCATATATGAAAGTGGCGAACCTTGATGATTGATGGAAAGGTAATCTTTTAAGCAGGACAAAAATGCAGTAATTTAAGGCACAGAAAATTACAGTGATAGAGAAGAAGAAGAAGAAAAGACAATTTTTAATAATTTTAGGTTAAAATAGACACTACGTGAGCGCACTCCTCTTAGGTATCGGATGACACTTACCTATATCTAACAGGAACATATATCCTATAGTTTTAAAATTATAGATAATTTATCATTTCTTTCAAGTAAGTAAGGAATAGGTAGGTAGGCAAGATTTATTTGAAACTAACTGCGTTCAAAGTACGTCGTTATTATTAATACTCAGCGGAATTAAACACGATGTAAATAATTTTTATTACCATTGTAGTGACTAAGATCTTTGAAAACATAATTAATACCTATATCTTGAGTGGATTTGATAACATTGTACAAAGTACATGGACGGTAAACGTAATGATCAAAGTAAAATTACTCACTTAATTTTACAAGCAGTTAAAAAATATAGGAAGTAAAAATGTTAATACAAATCACCAACATAAATCCAGATTTTTTTTTTAATAAGGACAAAATCCATTACGAAACTTGTCCATTACTGTCTACTACGACTGCTTCAGTAAACACCATTCATACTCCAAATAAATTACTCTTTCACAAAAACGCAAATTACAATTATTTTTTTAAGTTACAAAAGAGTTTTCAGCTTTGCAACACTGGCGAGCCGACAGGCATAAAAACTTTTTAATTGTTCACACAAGAAAAGTTAGCCTTTGAGAAGAAATAAAGTATTTTGGAAGTTAGGCTACATTGTCGTGGATCACGCTTTTCTTTTTCGTAAAATATATCCGGAAAAATCTATAGCGTAGCCTTTCACAGACTCGAAGTTTTAAATGAATATTTATGCTTACGTACTATCTACATTGGAGTTTGTTCGAGAGAAAACAGCATTTCTTTAAAAGATTACAAAAACAAGCCTGGGTATTTTTTTATTAAAACAGATAAAAAAAATAACCAAACAACTATCTAATTAAAACTTTTTTTCACTGAATAGATACGATGTTAATTGCATTCCAAGTGTATTTGAGATTTTGTTTTCTGAAATGCATTTGGCTCTGAAGATAAAGTGTGTAATAAAAATTATAGTTAGGTAACTCGAAAATAGTTAAAACACTAACAAACGAGATGCGTTATTTATTATTTTGGTGATGGTAAAAAAACATAAATGTGTAATTTCCTTTAAAAAAAGGAATGAAATAGCTCTTGACTTTACGAAATGAGAATTTAGTGGAAGCCGTCGTAAAAAGGTCAATTAACTCCCAAAGTTTCATAGACAAACGGGACTAAGGCAAAGGTATTCTGTAATATTCCACTTTCTATTTAACGTAGTTTATTTCTATAGTCCTTTTAGAGAACAGTCTACTTATTCTTATTAGCCTTAAACTTCGCTTTATCTCCAGGGATTCTGCAATAATAAGTTTAGGCATAAATATACTTATAGCTAGGTAAATTAAGATGAGTTTAATATCAATATTAGACAGCTTAAACACCCTGCATTTATTTTTACATCCCCTTGGCGTCGTATTTTATTGATAGCTTCTTTCATGTTTCAGTCACGGACGTTTTATGGAGGCTACGTATGTTTACTATATTGGTCGGCATGTCGGAACCACTCAAGCTTGCACCGAACTTAATGTATTATATCTTTCCTATGTATAGAACGTACAATATAGTTCCATTTCGGGTTTCATAACAAAATTAAGCCGCTAATGGTTCTCCGTTCTGTCCTCAAACGCGTAAATGAACATGACCGAAGCTAGCATTGGTATTTTGGAAAAGAGTCAATTACATCAGTACGAGTGTCTATACCCACTACCTATAAACTTTTTTTTTGAGCGGATATCGTCAAAAGACCTCTCCGCTGTAGGTGCAGCGTGAGGGAGTGTCAAACTCTTACTGACAGAGTTAGTAGGGGCACAGTCACTCTTACGTAAATCCCGTAGCCCTGCCTTCATATACCTAAAGTAGTAAGTTAATAATACGAAACAAAACAAAGATTAAGGTACGTAATCACATTACTACCCCAGACAAAGTACGGCATTCGCTGCTCCTTTTAAATATTCCATTATTTAAGTATTGCGTTGAAATATTTATACGTAGTGGAGGTAGAAAGTCGTTGAGTATTGGATTATTCTTACAGAGATTCTCAAGTAAGGGCAAATATCTAGTCGCTTCGCATTCCAGTGGCTTCCGATTTCTTTTAACGCATTTATTTAAGTCATAAAGCGCGGGTAAAATAAATATAAACTTTATTTTACACGTGTATGCGTTAATAAACTAGGCGTTTTTCCTACAAAATGAGTATCGAGTAATTAATGAGATTAAGTTAAACTTCTCTTTACATTACTCCTAAACGAATACCTAAGTATTAGTGGCGTTTGGAGTACACAGTTGATATCAACATGCTAATAAAATTATCTTGAGTCTCTCTTCCCATGTACTTCTAATAAGTACTTATATTTGAGTACATTATCGAAACATCAGCCTCAAGAATAGAGGTCGCGTTAGTGCGCATAATATTGTGAAAAGGTTAACATAGTAAAATTCGAAGGCATAATTTGCAATTTGCAAACAAGCCTTAAACATCTTACACATGTAAAGGTACATATTGCGTGGTCAGCGCGCGGTCGGGTGCGCGGGCGCATCCAATGATCAATATTCGTGTCATGCGCAGAGCCGCACGTGCGCAGTAACAATCATTACGTGATGTCGGCATCTACATGACAGTTATCGAAATCGTTTTACGGATGCACTCGTAAATTGGTGGCTCGTGTAGGTCTTGTTGCAATTTGTGACATGCAAACTGCATCAAGAAAAGTACCTTATTCGATGATACTTTAATATTTCAATATTTATGTATGTCGCGTTTCTGAATAATGTTCCTTATCGAGTCTAGTAAGAACATAGGAAACTACTGCTGCTATTTCCCTGTTCCCAGTACCTGTACGCAAAGACCATTTTGATAGATCTTCCGAGTAAGCTCGAGTAATTTCCCACTTGACCACATTCAACCCTATTCGCAAGAACCTATGTTCGAAAAGCGTTCAACCGGAAAATAACCGCGGTCGGTTAGGACAGATCACATATATCGGAGATTCCGTACTGATAATTAAGTAAATGAATGTTTGCGATAAACACAAGTGTTTTATTGACAGCGATACGATCAAGAATGTCGTTACATAAAAACAGACGCCAATCATTTTATTTTTAGCTTTATCATTGATCCATTTATTTTTAGATTGCCTGGATATTCTATAAGAGGAATTACGCCGTCTACATATTTTCTATATTAGGATTAATTACGATAACTAAGGTTTAATTAAGTCTTGGAATGATGACACAATAGGCACGGAGACTCGTTGATTGCTTTGCTACGAGACTCGGTTACAAATATTCGTATCTTCTACAAATAGATGTGGCGGCTTCCAAACTAACTTAAGGGGACTCCTTAGTAAGGTACGACATTAGTCTCGAAATAAAAAGGTGATTAATCAAAATAACTTGTATTATTCTCGAGTTTAAAAACCATTGTATATGAACGGATCTCCAAATATTCGATACGTTGACACGCTTTCAGTCTGAAAACATGTCATAGGTAATTATGTTTTTGATACTCAACAATACCTGTATCCTGTGCTTTTAGAGCAGTTCAAGGTCTAACAGAGTCTCGTTAATAAAAGGTTTTGAATCTGATTGTTTCATGCTTCATGCTCCCATATAATACGGCATTCAAAGTAAAATATCCGTTCTATTGTGCTTATTAGTCCCTCGGTTCGACAGCACTTGATAATCATCGGGTAGCTAATACTGATAGTATCTTATCATTCACGCATCGAGAGTTTGGCACTCAGGCAAATGAGGTGGACAAAAACCTGCCGGTAATTTAACGTCTGTCACCGTGCAAAAAAACCTCGTTACAGGTTTTAAAGCAAACATGCATAAATCTAAAGCATAATGGTTGGTAGCTAGTTTTTGCCTTTAAGTCGCTCGTAACTCAGATATATCCGTTGATATTAACACTTAGATTTTGTCAATAAATACAAGAAATACATGAACTGACATGGTTATATGTACCATAATAACTAACTAGGTATGTCTTTTATATGGGAAATCATTAAATAACCTGTCTCTCTGTGTTTGCAACGTTGAAAACGCTGGAACGCTGGGAGTGTCAGACCCTTTCTGACTAAAACCCACAATATTCCTTCTTAAGCCTTTTACCTACAGAACTGACAGAACTAGGTGTGTCTTTAATATAAATTATTGCTAATATGTAGGTAGTCGCTAGGAGTAGGTCCAAGGTGGTTATAGAAGGTTTATAAGCGTTTTAATGTTATTTCAACGATTAATTTTAGTTTTACAAAACGCTCAATTATTGTAACTATCCACAGCACTTAGCTTAGTGGAACAAGGCGGCATAAACCTAAGTGTTTACATCGGATCTGATAATATAAAGTACTTGCAATTTAGAACGGAACGTTAATAAAACTGATTACTCATAATTCCTCTCGATTGCTAGACCGGATCATTATAAGATACTAGCTTCTGCCAGCGGTTTCACCCGCATCCCGTGGGAACTACTTCCCGTACCGGGATAAAAGCAGCCTATAGCCTTCCTCGATAAATGGGCTGTCTAACACTGAAAGAAATTTTCAAATCGGACCAGTAGTTCCTGAGATTAACGCGTTCAAACAAACAAACGCTTCAGTTTTATAATATTATAGTTCGGCCATTCAGAGAATGCGTTCCTGACACGTCGCGATTGAACTGACGACGTAACTTTGCAATGGCGTTGCAGTTACGATAAAAATATTTTTGCTGGTTGTTTACCGTTTTAACAATTGAGGAGCATTAAAACAACATTATTATATCAATAATCAATGAATGTTATAATTTTGTGCCAAACTGAGTGTCAAATAACTTGGTAAACAATATTTTTCTAAATCTATACTGCGCTATTACAAGGTTATGTCAGCGGTTTATATTTTGTAGTGCTGTGCTAAAAATAACAGGCAAGTATCGTAATCTGTTCTTATACAGTTATAATATAAAATAATACGTTTTGATTTTCTTTTTAAGAATTGGAAAATAATGGACTATAAGACTTAATTATAACGTTTATGAAATATAAAAATAAAACTATGACCAAACCGCATTTTTATACTTAGATTAAAAATGGTAACCCCAAATGGCGTTATGGGCCGCCATTTTGTGACGCTAAAACAGTCGTCCGTTGTCGTTTCGTGCGCATAGACCACGTTTTTCAAGTGTTTTCGATCTGTTTTTATTTGATTACCCGGCTTTTGTTAGACCGAGATATCAGGATTGATTCTGTTATTGATAATAATATAATTATACATGTAGGCGAAGATGATGATGAAGACACCACCTCCTCAAGCAAATCGGAGTCTGATTAATATTCTGTTCGCACATTCAATTCAATGTACTTGTAACAAAGAATAAATAAAACAATTTTATTATATGAATATTACCTTTTTTTGGTTTCCACTTAAATAACTAAAATATAAAACAAATGATTCCGCCAATTTAAAACGAAAATAATCTTAAAATAATGCGGCGGTTCATTTTGAAGGAACGGTAACGAACTCAGTGTTATGTTGTGCCCATCACTAGTCGTGACTAACTGATAGGTGTCAGGAACGCATTCTCTGAACGGCCGAAGTATAGTATAAATTTTATGATTAATTCTAGATAAGAATATGCTTAAGTTTTTGTTGTATTGACGCACATACATATAAGGAGATAAAAACTCGATCTACATATTCGAGCCTTCTATTCAGCCAATGTTTTTATTGAGCCAAAATTGTGTATTAAGTAATGCGCTGATTAACGGTAAATTATTAATTGAGGCTTATGGCAATACTTAGAATGATTTTGTATATAATCTTAGTCTAACTATTTTCGTCTTACAGCCAGTTTCTTCATCAAAAGTTAAAGCCAAAGTAAAAGTCAAAGTAATGTCTAAAGTAAAAGTAACGGTCAAATTCAATTTTTCTATTCGTTTTGCTGTCACTTTAGCCTTGAAAAAACGAATTTGACCGTTACTTTTACTTTAGACATTACTTTAACTTTTACTTTTGATGAAGAAACTGGCCGTTAGTAACTCATGAAATGATTTCCCTTATATTCCGTTATATTTGTTTCAAAGTATTCATGGAAGTATGTTTTAATATGCATAGTCAGGCATAAAAATAGGTTTATATTCTCGCATTTATCAGACCGACTATAACTTGCCAAGGCAGCAGACTGGTCGATTAGGGCCGTATTTAATTCTTACCCTTCATCGTTGATTTACAGCTATAATGATTTCTAATTGATGCGTTTCGTCAATGCTCAATACCATTCACATAATCGTAGCTAGCAAACACTGCATGTTTAGATCTTCACGAAAAAGTATTGGGCACAATGCTATTTTAAAATTGTCGCGTTCTCTAAACGCCATCTTGTTACGCGTTCCGAATTTGAACTCTTCGTGCTGGAAAACGCGGGAAATCGGCTGCAAAGGTCGCAAGCCATCATATTTTTATTCATATTTAATACTTACTCTAAATCTATTGAAGCTATTTATGTAATTGGAAATCCTTTAATATTGCTTACCGAAGTAGCATTATCGCAGCATTATGTACTTAGATATCCGTGTCAGGGATGTCGCGGTCGCCATAATACCCGATAAAGCCCGGCCGATTGTAACACCTTACTCGGATATTTGCAAAGGGCCAGTATTGTGGCTTATAGCAACATTAGATAGATAATGTTTTGTGGACCTATCTCGGGAAAACCGAGGATGGAATTTGTTTAATGCTGATATTGCGTGAACCCCTTTCTCGCTTTTGTAATTGATTATTATATTTATCAGAAATATTAACGCATAAAGGGTTTCAGGTACTTTAATTCGGTAAATACTAATTTATTCTTAATTTTGTAAGCCTCAAATTAATGCTGGTTATTTTTAAATGACCAGAAATTAGTAAAGATAAATTGTATCATTTTTATTGGACCTCTTACCTACTACCAACCTGTATATCCATAAAAAGAAAACGTTTTCCACCGAAACGTTTCGAATAGTTTCCACGTCAACGCCATGGTCCTTGATATGAGTACCTACGTATATTTGAATAGTTTGAAAGCACCTAAACTTCGGTTGGGTTTCGATTTTGCTTTGGTTTCCATACCTGTGTAAGTACCTATATTTCTACAATCTACATATGTACAAATGTTTCACACGTAATATGTATGCCTACATTCGTTTCAGCTCTCATATTCATCACACGGGACGGACGGTCTGCTTTGAGGTTCGAAAATTAAAAAACGCCCAAACGCTTTTAAATTAGTGGCCAGTACGGTTTTAATTACAACCTCAAATCTGCGTTCTTTTAAATTAGTCTGGGCAATTAAAACTAAAAAGTTTTCAGCTCGCTTTTATTTATTTTGAAAATTAGAACGCTTTCGTTGTAATGTTTTTAAGTTTTTTACTAGAATGTTCCTTTCCTAATGAAATAATTAAAATAGCAACGGCTCATACAATTAGCGACTTCACGTTGTCATGTTTTGCATACAACGCAATTTATTGATTTTTATGTTATGAACGTAATAACTACCTACATGGAAGTAGCGTGACCTAAACCTTGACTACGTTGCAAATAGTATTATTCAACCACTAGTGTTAGTTTTCCGCGGTTTAACTCCTGCTGTTGTTCTTCATGCCATCGAACAAAGAGTACTCTTATCGAACTAAGATGGTTCTGATATAATCAACTACATATAATGAGGGTTTTCTAAAATGGCGTCCACCAGGTGGCAGCACCGAGTCGTCAGGTCCAGGTAACTGTCAAAGTGCTTATCTTTACTATGAATAGTGAACGATTTTAGTGTTTTTTTTTATTTTATAATTAAAGCACTGCATTATTGTTTTACTATTGAGGTTGAGTAAATAAAAAAAACTAAATCATATTGTGTTAACAAATTTTTCAACAAGCTTTTCCTTAGTAAGTACCCGTGACTTTTGCACCCTCTCTCTTAGCTCAATTTTTAGTTCGGAAACCTTATTCTGACCGTAGTCCATAATAAAATCAATAACACTTCCAATATAACAGAATTTCAATAAACAATAAGTTCGGACCCTACAATTCCATACTATTTGACAGCTGTTTGGACCTGACGCATACGAAGCGCCGCCTGGCGGCAGAAAAAGTATCGAAAACCCTCATTAAGATAGACTCCAAACTCCGTTATTCGAAAAAGGGCTATGCAGATAAATAATAATTTTCATCCATGAAGGTTTATTCTCTATACAAATCTATTTTTATGAGGTTAAAACTCAGCCGTCCTACGTACGGTCTAGTGTGCATTGTGCGGTTTCCTATGTAAATAGCAAGTTTATTTACCGAGCCCGCTTTATAGCGGCGTGGGCGATGTTTGTTACTAACACAAAGGCTGATACGTGATAATATTGACATTTCCAATATCTTGTATTAACGGGTTTAATCTGTAAGTTAGTATACTACCATTGTACATAAATGTGGTAACTTTATATGTATATGATACACATACATTTTACAATTCCTGGTATCGGAACTGCATTTCCCGATCGGAAAATTACCTAGAAATGAAATCTGTAATTATACGATTCAAGGGCAGACTTTGATCTTCCTCGAATTCCCTTTTCAGATCCATCGTCGATAGAGATATATCTAGCTAGGTCCACCGGGTTCTTTGAAAAGATAATCTATTCCTATACTTATTGATTTAACTAAACAAACTACTTAGAAAACTATACAATTGATAAAGTTTTCTTAGTTTATTTGCATTGCTTTTTAGGTTTGGCAAGATATAAGTAGTCGTAGAAAACACTAACTTGGTTTTTCTGATTCGGTTAATGGGAATCCCTTGTATTAACAAAACAGGATAATCTATCTTTAAAAAAGGCTATAATAATATTTTGGTAAAGCCGTTAGCCTCGTGGTTGATGTTATCTTATTCACTTGTGTCTTAAAAACATTACATTAATTTAAGTTGTAATAAAATTGCCAATTTTTTTGCAATGTTTCCAGTTTTGCGTAGTTTCTTTAACATGAAATTATCACAGGCCATCTATTTTGTGTCATTAGACAAAGGCCGGTTATATCTCTAGTAATAAAAAAGTTATATAATGTATTAAAAGATGTGAATAATAGCCACTCTACAGCAAAAAAGGAACTAGTTTTCAATACATCGACACAAAGATACATTATAAAGGACAGCGCAAGGGTTTTCCCAGTTCTATTGGCAGACAAAAGAGTTAGCACCTGTGTGTTCTCACAGTATGGAGACCCGATACTCCTAACTGGATGTGCTTCCAACACGCGATGTCCTACCATTCTACAATGAAGGTTATATGGTTTGCATAATTGGAAAGTATGTTTCTCATTGCTCGATCGATGAAACCACTGTTTGGGATGCGTAACTGAAATTATTTATGCTCCGTTTAATCTAGCGGTTATTTTAATGCATGGTCTGTGACTAAAGGTCAACCGTATTGTTGAAAATGGTTTTTAGTTTTGTACACAGTCAAATGTGTTTTAATTAATTTTTGGTTTTGTTGCGTGATCAAATGCAATACCAATTCGGAGCTAATATTTGATTGTATTTTTCATACATATGTATTTAGCCTAAGCTGAAGGTATAATTTCATTGTTAAAAGCTGAGCCATTTTTCTTAGCGTCCCAGAAGACAGTATTTTACCATTTTTAACTATAAAAATATTGAAATGTATCCGGCTCTTAAGTGGAATGATCGCCTTCGAGAGCCGAGCGACTGGAGGGAGATATTTCCTCTCTTAAATTGAGTTTGAGCGATATATAGATCCAGTTTCAATACACCTTCAGATCTCTTGTAATTGATGGAAAGGAAGGCGTGGGCATTGCCAATTTTCTGTGAAATATCCATGCCATTCTTTAAATGTCATGCGAAATGATATAGGAGATATGTTATTTGATATAACGCGTACATGATGCCTTATTTTTATTGGATGTAACTTATTTTATTTTTTATAAATTGCTTAGAATATTGTTATCATTTATGCCTTTCTAATTAATTAAAATTTCATTCATAATTTCAATGCAAAAGTGGTACCAATTTGCAAATGGTCAGTTTTAGGCTTCAAGGCAATCGTTATCATCCAAGTTTCTCGCAATGCCACTGTGATTATTAACATACTAAAATCTAAGATAAAGGTACCTACATCCTGGTAAGGATTGCAAAATAATAATAAACATAAAAGATGAATGGAAATGTACCTGTTGTTCAAATGACATCAAATGACAAAGAATCTTGTAAAACAAACCCTGTGATTTTATACTTACATAGTTATAATCTAGAGCACCACGCATGTAACAGAGAAAATTAAAAATAAAGCCGTTCTTAAATGAAAACTTGCGAGGGTTTTAGAAAAATCCTTCCTACGTGCTGCACATACACACACAGACATACAAACATGTAATATGTACGTAAGAAAACGAGTATGTACCTAAGCGCCTTACTTGGAAGATAAATTGTCTCAGTCAAGCGCAGTGTGTGTATATTTTACGAGAACGAAACGAGATGCACCTGGTTCTAACTTAATTGATGGGAAAAATAGTGAATGTTCTTTCTTTGGTTTATTTTACAGGACCGACCGATCTCGGACCGATTCCAAGAAAATAACATTTTCACCTCACCGATGCACGGGTGTATCACTCACAAAGCGATTTCGCGAATCGAACCCGAGACCTCATGCGACCACTAGCCAACAAAGCGGTTTGATACCACACACGTACTAGGTATATAAATTATGAAGATAATAAATAATCGTACTTTCTTCACCCTCTGTAAGCGGTTACAGATATGAAGGCAGACTGAACGAAGTCCCGGTACTATATCTCCGTGAAGCATCGTTTTTCCAACTACTGTTGATTTATGTCAGTATTACTTCATACTCTAATGACGTCTACAAGTAGGCACGTAACAGCTGTTTGAGACCGTTTATATTCCAAGATGAAAGGTGTGGATGACAATTTACATTCATGTTCTTTATTCAAAATTGGTTCTTTCGAAAATCAAAATTAAGGCGGACGAAAAATATATATGTATATGTACCACTGACCTCTATATTTACCACTGGACCGGCTGTTCCGTACGTTTGACAGCAATTTTTTGTGCCCATTTGAAGCGCCAATATCGTCTAAGCGAGTGTCCACAGAACTAATTTTGACGTATAATTTCAAATGGCTGTGAGAGAAGTGTTTGTTCCTTGGTTCACTGTAAAAATAATTTTAGTACCACGGACACTCGCTACGTCTAACAGCACCAAAATGGCGATTATCAAACGGGCACAAACGCACGTTGACAACAGCCTGTCCAGTGGTAAATATAGAGGTCAGTGATATGTACATTGTACATAGGTTCGTTTTATGTTTTATTGTCGGCCATATCTAAAAGAATTTTTACCTATATGTCCTTTTTGAAAATCCATAAATTAATCTACTTCGTTGTATGGTATTGCCCAAATCTCGGGACTTACGTTGCAGATTAAAATCAGTAGTGTGAATAGAATTGCGTTGCTTAGTTATGTCTCAATGCTATGTAGTATAAAAATTACAATAATCATTGAAAGAGCCATTTATTTCGGCCTCGCCACAATAATTAAGTAACATAATTTAAACAGAGAGAAGTCCCCAGACAAGGCTGGGGCGACTTCTACTTCGACATTTTACGTCTGTTTAGTTAAACTTTTCTCTTTAACTAAGTTTGTTTAGTGAGTGAAATATTACGTTCTAATGTACGTAGATGAGTACTTTGTCTCATAGTTTTGCTGTTGTTGAATATGTATGAGGTATTAACTCACGCTGTGATGTAATTCCTTTAGTCTCCAGTCTTGACATGAGGCGTAGCCCTGGCACTGAATTATGCTAAATACGTCTAAGGTAATATAGGCCTTGCTCTGGTTTTTATTCGACTAAACGTTGGGTTGTTATCCTTATATTTTTTCTGTTGATGAGACGACTGTCAGTGTCATAGTTTTGTGTCTTAACTTATGTGTTGTACTTACCTTTGGTCTGTTTCAATGGAACGTACAAACCACATAGGTATACTTACCTGGTACAAAAATGTGTTTGTCCTCAAAGGCATTTTTAAGCCTAGCGCGGTTGGGCAAATAAAACCGTACAGCCTCTAAACAAACTCAGTTGTTTCACACAAAACATAACATGTATTTTATTTTTAGTTCCACTACAATTTTTATATACTTACCACTATAAGTAATGTAATCTGATTCTGCCTGTAAATGCAATGTCAAATTCCATACCAAATCAAGGCACACATTTCGGTATCAATTAATCGTATCAATTTAACAATTGAGCCAATGAATCAGATTCCTTTGCATTAATATTCTGCATAAAGCTATGCACTCAATACTGGCCATATGTGACGTCATCGATTTAAATATCTGTATTTAGGTCTACTCGGTTACAGACTTCGATAAATGTATTGATTGACCTTCGCTAAGTTATTCTTAATCGGGAGCATGTGGCTATTGTAGACATAGCTTAATGTAATGCGGGATATTTAAGTAAGCTTGTTTGTTGAGCAAAAACTACTTTAGTTTCTTGTGTGTTAAGGTTCATATTACTTTGTAGGGTGCTTAATCAAATAAGTAATAGGCAGATAAAAAAATGTTGTCATTTGCTTTCTGTGTTTTTTTGTTGTTAATAAATATTTGTTGCCAAACCATGTAAGAACGAGTTTGTTGAAAAAAAAGTCAATCCAGTTATGTACCTCAGGCCTGAGAGTCAATGTGTTGATAATTTTTGGTGTTAGTTTATATACGTATGTAATAAAGAACTAGTCATTATTCGTGAATAATAGAAAAAAAATGGAAACGGGGAAGCAAAGACTTTGAAATAATTATTTACGAGGAGTAACATATCTAGTTACTTTAATTAACGCTCTTATTAATATTATTTAAAATATACTTTAATTATAACATAAAAGGCGTTAAAACAATTATAAACAGGAATGTAAAGTGATATAATTTACCTCTCCGTGTCCTCGCAGCTGAAATCATTACGACTGCATATTGCATCTGTCGCATAAACACAATATTAAAGTTATATTATGACAACGCGGATGCAATTACAACCTCTTTTTAATCCTAGATTTTAAATGGCTAAAAAAGTAAGCAAAATAAATCTGTCAAAAAAGGAACAAAGAACATAAAATTCCCATCTTCATGAAATAAATGAAGATCGAGGAAGCAATAAAAAGACCGATTCATTTTTCACTTTACACAAACACAGATATTCAAATATTTATAAACGGCATAAAACTCTACTACAGAGCATTGTTTTCTTTTAGCTCAAGTATTCGTAAATCAAAGTTTACTATGTTTAGGTGGGTTTACAAAGACTGCCTTTGAGATCATAATAAATCCAATAATAGGAATATGTTCCCATAAAATTATAAACCAACTCAAGGAAAACGAGTGCTTCTGTAAAAAATAACTAACAATACGTTGGTAATAATTGTGTAATTAACTCTGAGATGCGAAGTATTTTAATTATTAGTAGGTAATGATCTACATTGTGTTAGTTTCTAAGGCAACTTGCATATTAATGCTAAAATGACTGAGTACTTACATGCAGATAATGACACTGACAGCCTTGGCGTTACACGTTGTTCTGATGATCTTGATTTCGCAAACATGACAGTTGTAATAGAATTTTCATCGCCCTCGGTAATAAGCTCGCTACACAAAATTCTACATAAAAAATAGGAACATTAGACCTAGCTACTATAGAAGGAAAACCGGTATAATGTGTGAAAACACCATACAGACATTAGCAATGAAGAACGCATGACATAGTCGTTATCTATTGGCAACACACGGAACCGCGGCACTCCGATAGTCTTGCAACTGCCCTACTTGAGCACTGTTGCGATCTTAATACCACAATAGTGCGGAACCCAATGATATGCTGTCAAACAATGTCACTTTACAAGGTAAAACTTACATAATAAGCGTGAATAGCATGACATGTGACAGTCGCGAAGGGTTTCAGAACCCTTTGCTAATCAAAATTGACATAGAAAAGGCGTCAATTGTTATACTGTCGAAGATGTCGACATCTTAAGTTTGTAACTTCTTGTTTTCTAGTGTGTAACTACTAAATGTGTGGTTTGATTTGACAGTATCTTGCTTATCATTGTTTTGTATCGATGGATCGTCAATAGTTGCCGAAAATTGTTTCGTCATGTGCCAACCCTCTTCCCGAATGTAATTTAGTGTTCGAAAACAAGTATACCTAAACGCATACTCCTGAGCGAATATTTCCATTCATTTATCTGTTACTGCCTTAAAAATAATACAGGAACAAACCATTTCACAAATAAATAAGCAGTTGTATAAAAATACAATTCAACAAAGAATGCATACACCTAGGTACTTATCTTTCTCTAAAAGTAAGAAGAATCGTTCATGCAGTTATATAAGCATATATAAGCGATATTCCGACATAAGCTGTTGTACAAACACAAAATAATTCAACAAAGAACTCGATAAATATCTTTCTAGAAAAGTAAAAAGAATCGTTCATGCAGTTTTCCCCACATCTTAGAATTGTCTCCGTGGCGTAACCGATTGAATAGAGATTGCAACGATAAGTGACTTGACGTTTCACTTATATCGTTCCGCTGACTTAGCACGACGCGGAGAAATCAATTTCTATCTTGATAACACGCTGATACTACAGATATAGGAAGTATTAGATTGTGGCAAATGCATTTTAGGTGCCTGAGTGAGCGTGAAGCACTTTTAGTGACTACTCATCTATGTAAATACATGAATATGTTAACAAAATGAATACCTATGGATAAATTATCTGATCTTTATATGGAATCTCCACTGCAATAAGTATACAGTTATTTGTGATGCGTATGTTAATAATAGAAAAGATTATCGTATTAGGAATTGTAATTGTAATTTTCCGTTAACATTGTTATTTTGGCAAATCATTAAAGTTTTATTCTAAAAACAATAGCAGGATGTTAAAACATTTATATTACCCGTTTCCGTAACTTTCCCACGTGAACTATGGCAATGTCCATGTATGTACGTACATACGTAATTGGAGAATACTTTAATTAAAGTAACTTAATGTCTGACAAAAAATGGTAGAAGAAAGCTGCCTTAAATCCTACAATAGTCGACCTTTAACATCCATCAAAAACATTCCATCCAAAGTATTCGAATTATATTGCCAATAAATCTCAACAAGAAATCCGAAAAGAAACCGAAGCATCTCAAATATTCAATGGCTCTAACCCTAACTGAAGGAAGGTTTTTCAACATGAGCCGCGCTACTTGCCTCCAGACACCGATAAGGCGGGCCGCACAGGGGGAATGTTCTGTCAGTCGTGACACCACGTCGTCAGACAGCGGGTATACGACACATGACGTGTGTCATGACGTAAAATGCTACGAGACGGCATCATACCCAATGAAGCTTCGAGAAAACAACTTGTAAATACATCAGCCGGATAGACACTTGATCGCTTTTCGTGAATAAATAACAGTTTTAACGATCACATAAACACAACGATTTGAGTAACCTTAAGACTTTGATATTGTAGATGCCATAACTTTCTCTAGCGACAAGTTTCCACGAAGCGAAGTGTAATTAACAGCAGCGATTGCGTGTCCCCGGCAGTGTTGCCCAATGCTGTCTGCCTTGTCCCATAATGTCACGGTACATACCGAGTTTCCATGGAAAATCAATAGTCATTACAAATGCAACAACATATCAAATATCGGCCTCGTAAATATGCATCACTCTCTCATAACGTTCGAGTGTTCATCAAATGTTACAGCGTTATTGAAAACACGAGTAAATACCCTTTATTTACATCAACGCTGTCGTATTTTCATGAAACTAATAAAAACACTCGTTGTTTCAGTACATTACGTCAACGACTAACAATATAAAACGATGAAAGTAAAAAAATGGGGTCTGACTGGAAAGCGGCGCTTGTTTATGTGCCCAAAGAAAGGTCACCCACGGATATTATTCGTAAAGCCACGTGAAACAACTGAAAATGTCGGTGAAAATTGTGAAAAACTGTGGGCATTCGAGAGTGCTCCCATTTCGCCGGGTGTAATGCTGGGAGCTCGCTCCTCAAATATTAAACAAAACTGTAGTCGCGCCAACGAGCTCATACAAATTGAGAATACATAATTTAATGTTTAATTTTGTACCGCGGTGGATGAGTGACTGCAATTGAAGATGTTACTAGTTTCGTACCTTCACAAGTAGTACGAGATATCGATATCGAAGAGTATCAAGTTCGATTTACATAAACAACCCGTTTTTACGTTGAGCTGCAAAGTATATGGTGGGGAGAAAATTGAAACCAAAGAATTTCCATAATTTGTTATATTTTATAGGGTATTGTTTCTGGTGACAAAGCTTTGATGACTTGCTTTCAATTTAATAGCAAAACCATGTCGGCCAATACTATAGGCAACTTTAGTTGATGTTGAAGCATTATTATAATATGCAAGTGGAAGTATGGACGTGGCCTAAATACGAGTCACCGCGAGAACGTTGTGGCTGCTAAGAACTGGGTTTAATGGCAGTTAACACTTCCTTTTTCACATTCACATAATGTTTCTTTTTCGTATTTGACTGTGAAACGACCATTAAACTTTAACACCTCGTAAATTCTCATAATCACACAATTGTGAATAATTCTACATACATGACTTAATCAATATGTGTAGAAAAATAAAGATTCATTGTTACTGTGTGTAAACTTTTATCTATGTGATTTCTATCGTAGCATTATAGTGCCAAAATATGTTCTAAAGTACATACCGTAAAGAGTAATTAGTGCTCGACATCGCCAAAAATCGCGAGCCACTGTTAAATGGTCATGAACAGCGCTATAACAATTACCCATCACGTCGGCAGGGAGTTGACCAAAAATATAAACCAGGGCCAGTAAATTGTAAATATAAAATATCAAAAATGGTTGGAAGCATCCCTAGGACTTAACGACAGAGATGAAGGACAGTGCAATAGCTGGTTATAAATACACTGCCGAAGATCGTGAGCCCATAAAGGAGAGATTAAACTACAGATGGATTAGATACACGTGCGAGGAATCACACACTTAGATCGAGTTATGTTTAACTAAATAAGATTTGAAACTTGGAATTGCAAAGCTCATGTTGTGTGAAACTTTACGTGAAGCTGTGGATAGATCAGCCATAATAAGATTTGCAACCACATCCCATTGGCATTTGTCATTCGATCCTCAGAGAAAAATAAATAAGCATTTTTTTATTATTTTCCCTACCTTAAGGGATTAGGGAGGCTCAGAAGGTAAATCTTGATTTCCACAGAAAAATTAAATAAAATACCAAACCAAGGACTACGGATATTGTAGGAGGAAAAAGAGGCTTATAAGCGAAAGTTATTCATATAACGATAAGAATTCTGTCCACATTTTCTTCAATGAAAGTCATGACGGATTGAATATCTCAGATTTAAGTCGGACAAAGTCGACTATATGTCAAAAGATTTGGTTGTTTTCATACGTAATAACAAAACCAGTGGGCGTAGGTACTTACATATTGAAAGGGACTCAATAACACCGGGGATATTTATTTCGCACACTTATTGCTTTCATTTCTTGTTCGCCCTTTGGCATTTGGCGCGTGTATTATGCAAGGTAATCCGATTTGGTCTGGAGGCAGAGAGTATCAGATATCTTTTTCGGTATAAGTATGTATAGTCGTGTGCTCTAGTAAAGTGTTTTGTACAGGCATCTTTGTGCCGGTTTCGAGGGATATCTAGATTCAAGTACCTCGCGATTGAAATTTTAAAAAGGACTTACAAATTCAACAAAGAACAAAGTTAATGATCCAAACCTGGTACATTTAAAAACCATGTTTTATAATGAATGATGTATGTTTTTCCGGTGGTTTTATGGTTTTTTTATGTGGTGGTATATGTTTTTCAATTAAGTTATGAGCCTGAAATCAACCTGGGAGTATCAGCTAGTTCTAAATGTTGATGCTACATGTGATATTCGTGAAAAGAAAAACAAGGATATACATACTCGTACCTATATGAAAATAGAATGAATGAAATTATCCTGATAACTTCGAACACAGATGCAGTAGCCAGAGGGCTCTCATCGTGCGCATTGAACTTTAATTCAATTGATACAAACAAAGCGCTTTGAAAGCGTTAATTGAATTTGTATGAGTACCAATATTCACATACGTAAGTATGTATTTTTTATTTAAATGGTGATTGAACTTATTGAGAAATGATTATTGTCCAAAGTTAAGTCTTGAATAATAATTAAATCGTTTATTGTCAAGCACTTTGTCAATCAAATATTTCAATTTTACCAGATCTATCCGCCCTATGAATCTATCGTCGTGTTAGGAAAGTTTCAAATTTCCCCACAACCATTTTCTTTGACTTCCAATCCAGTCAGCAGTTTTGATTGCTTAGATTTCAATTGGTGGAGGAAAATTCTCCTACAGGTACTTTTAAGGACTTTAATATAGCTGGAGGTTGTTTTTAAAGTATTTTCGTGCTAGTTTTTAATTACTGACGATTATCCTAGCTGTAATTATCACATCTATGTATTACCGAAGTGACGTAATCTAGAATGGCATAAACACGATGACAAGAAAAAACAAGTTGCAAGTAATGGACTTGTAAACGGTTTAGGCAAAAAATACGACTCAAAGTTTGCTAAAGACCAAAACATAAATATATATTCTGAAAAATTGTAAGTATAAAATAACCACGTAATATTTCAACTATTTTAATATGATTATTATTTATGGCCGTTTTGACAGCGAGTATATCTATCTATGTAAATATACTATCAAAATATTTTGAAAATACACGAATTTATTTTCAGACAGCACCCACTATAAATTGAATCACACAGAGGTCCCCTACTTTCGAGACACACACTTATATGCAAAGTTGGTCCACAAATTTTTATCTGCAGCGTGTTTTGGCAAGACAACCCTTGTCATTTATTGCACAAACAACATATCATAAAGAATCCGTATATCGGCATGAAAAGCAAACTTTTTACAAAAGACATCGGACTGGCACGAGACAAATCTCAACCACGTCCTCTCTACGCACCAAGAATAAAAGATGAAGAGGAAAACGCAAATTAAAATAACTTGAAAACTCGACGCAAAAAGTATACGTGTACTTCGACATTGTTTTGTTCACAAACTTGTTATTTCTATGCTGTGGGAATACGTCTCACGTTTTCATTCAGCATGATACTAAATTCCATTGGGAACAAACTACATAAATATGCCAATTGATGATGAATACGTTAAAAAGATTAAAGCCGTAAGTAGTTGCGATGTCGAATATAGCATCAATAAGTCGGCAATCGAAGAGATAATAATAGCTACGGTAACTCTCGCAGCTATTAATATATGAAGACAAGATATTCTAGCAGTCTTGTGTCCAGGAATGAAAATAGTGCATGCATAACATACGACTGATCCTTCCGCATCATTTGAAAACGAGATCTTATTTAAAGACTGTCTAGTTAGCCAAGTGATCATAGCTACTATCCAGCCCTCGTCTATTAGCATATTATTCAAAGTTATTGTCATTTATATTTAGTAACTTTTATTGACACAAGGCTTATTATTACTTCTAGTTAGGTAACATCGTCGGTTTATCATATTCCATCAAATTGTAGGCTTGATCGACTCAATTAATTTGAGTAACTGACTGTTTGTTGTCCCTGGTTAATTGAATGAATTGGATCGTGCTCGCCCCTCACCGGTTTTGCCGACACTCGCAAACAATTAACTAATTAATATACGTAGATATGACCGCCGATTAATCCTGCCTAATTCAATTGATTGATTCGATTTTAATAAGAGGATGTCTTGTAATTTTCCTTGGGCGAAACAATAACTTTGATTAAGTAAAGGTCTCATAAATCTCAAACTTTCCTGAAAGTAAAATGAAATACATTGTACAATACTGTTTAAATAAGATAATTTAACTAGAGATGAAAAGAAAATGTTCGTTTTTTTTAAATTAGTCAATTGAGCTGACGTTCCATTGAGTTGAAACAAAGTATTCTAAAGACCAATTACGACGAATTAAAACATACACAAACTACAAAGAAAGGTTGGCCTTTTGTGTTTGAAATACTGTTCAACGATCAAAGGTAACTGGGCTCAGAAACATCCGATAGCAGAAAGTTATAAACTCTTGATGTTGGCCGTCAACAGTTTTAATAAGAAGAAAAGGCAAATTAAATTGTTTGTAAAATAAATAGGATGTGTCAATCAAGATTTTTACCTACATTTGCGGTTTCATCCAAGGGAAAATTCCGAATTCTGACGATCTCAAGTTATCATGAATTTTTTGTATTGCTAAGTTTCGACACTTGTGTGGTAAAGATGTGGTCACTAATGTGTGTTTGTGTCACGCGTCTGTTCTCTTATTTGCCCATAGCTACAGGTTTGAAGGTCCCATTGTGAAATAAATTGTATTTGTCAACCGAGAGCTAAATTGACTTCGGAACTTGGATGATTTAATATCCTCCAGCCAGCACTTATCGAGTTATCCTCATATTTCATGGTGCTGCCAAGATGTTCGAGTTATTTGTGCTAAAAGTTTCTATGGAGTAGATTTCCAATTCGTAGTTAAATGTTTTCTTGCTAACGGCCGCGTCAGCAGAAGCTATAACTTAAATTGCCACATGTAAGTCGTGCCTTCACCTCTTGGAGTATAGTTAAATGCAGCGAAGTCGGTCGTTGGCCTGCCAGCTATGACGTCAATCGTGATGTTGCACCTCTCGGCTTGGACGTACAGCAGATACTTAAAGCTTTACGTTATTTATCCATACTGAAATAATCGAGGACAACAATCGGGAACACAAAGGAACTGCCAGTTCTTTGGTGTTCTGCACTTGTTTCTTGTTTCATCTGATTTGAAATTTCAATTTCTTTGATGCGTGAATAGTCGCTACTTTTTTATGTATTGCCTCCAATAGTTTACTGTACTTGAGGTCAGTGACTTTATAGCGGAGTGTTTTTGGAGTACTTTCAAATTGCAAACATAATCAGAAACGGTAAAATGTAGGTTAGTGTTCAGATTGAGCAAACAGCAAGTTTATGATTGTTTGGCGTGACGGTAAACATGCTATCTTTAACGCCAACATGCGTTGTTGATAAATACAAACTGCTTTTAACGTCCCCTGGCAATTGATTCTAATCACAGTCTCGACATCTAGTCTAGTCGTAAAATGTGAAGCGTTTAGATTGTGACTGTTCACTCTCAAAGACAAACGTATCTCCAGACGTTTAATTGAACACTCAAAAAGTTTTATGCCTCAATAATACAGTTTCCAAATGGAACAGGCCTATTGTGACTCACTTTATCTGAAGAGTACCACACAATAAAAAGTGGGAAAGCTAAATTTTATTAGAAGGAAGAGAGCTCCATTCTGTTCGACGTAAAACAATTTATTTTGCCCTTCGGTAAATCATTTTGTGGAAGCGTCCTTGGCTTGGCGGTGAGACTGGTGGCGCGGCGGTTATACGCATTTAACTGAGCTAAATGAGTTTGGAGAACAAGGGAGCTAATTCAATTATGGCAAGTTGTGCGGCTGTGTTGTTGTCGGCGACACCGTGTTCACAAGGTATGTTCAGTGTTCCCGTACTCTCTGTTGACGCGATACGGTAGCGCCTCCGATCGGCTTCAGCTGAAATCGTAACGCAATTATGTGTACACGTGCCGATATTTCCTCGTATTTCATCACCACTGCAAATATGCAAATAAATTGCCACTGAAAATAAAATTTTATTAAATTTATGTTTGTGCGGTTTACGATCCACGTGGGCGGTTCGCGTTCATTCACTGATAATTAAATTAAATATTATTGAGTAACACTTTTAACGAGCGTTTGTTAGCGAATATCTTAATGTGAATTCCACGGTATACTGACTTCATGATAATCAAAAGGCCACATCTAGCAATAAATTTAACTATTGTAACACTTCATGTTGTAACAGCCTGATTAAATTTGCATTACGCTGCTCCAAAATTACCGTGTTACTTGGAAGCAATTAATATCTCAGCTTCGTATATTAATTGCCTTGTGAAACATTTATTTATGTTCTGCGTCAATTTCCCAAGAGTTTAATGAACCGTAACTTTTGTCTATTGTTTTTTTTTCCTTAAAATTTTCATTATCAATCATATATAAGACTAGCTTCCGCCAGCGGCTTCGCCCGCATGGTGTGTTGATAAAAAGTAGCCTATGTGTTAATCCAGGGTATCACCTATCTACATACCAAATTTCAATCAAATCGGTCCAGCCGTTTTTGCGTGATTGAATAACAAACATACATCCATACATTCTCACAAACTTTCACATTTATAATATAAGTAGGATATAATAAGATTGAGTCCCTGACCTGCGCAATGCACTAAATAAAATTGTTTACTATGCATGAGGTCATTGTACGATAGCACTATTTACATTTGATAAGCTATCACGATAGAGTTAAAACAAAACAAAGGCACGTGTGCGGTGTATGTTTATTTATTCATATAAGTACAATGTATTATATGGCACAAGAAAGCCTACTTAGTTTTCTTAATGCCTAGTCGTTTTCTCTAGGACTCGTGATTTGCACCTTTCACCACCTTTTCAAATCCTTTGTGAAAAAATCATGTCTTTTGGCATTGACGGTGATAAAGAGACTCCGAAGGCACCGTAATTTTGAAAATTAATTGAAACTATACTTACAAAATTTTGGGTCCGATAAGGACGCATAAGCTCCGAAAACTAGACCAAAACCCTCATAACAGTATAGTTATAAATAACCATACCTACTAAATTATTCACATAATTCATATTCAGGTGCTACACCTTCTATCCTTTATCTAAACCAACAGCTAGGACTTAGGTACAAGTACTAAACCTACAAACAGGTACATAGCTTAGAACCCAGCGACCGAGAAACCTAAGAGGGTCCGAATAATTCATGTCTTCACGTTCGTTTGGCCTTTGGCTTACCGCATCCTGTAGACTGTAGACTGATGAATATGTGGGCGGCTAGACAACACAGAAATACCTACCTTTACTAGTACTTATCTGCTTACGTCTTTAAAAGTTTACTAACGGCCAGTTTCTTCATCAAAAGTTAAAGTTAAAGTAATGTCTAAAGTAAAAGTAACGGTCAAACACGTTTTTTCAAGGCTAAAGTGACAGCAAATCTAATAGAAAAATTGAATTTGACCGTTACTTTTACTTTAGACATTACTTTGACTTTTACTTTGGCTTTAACTTTTGATGAAGAAACTGGCTGTTAGTCAATAATCTTGACTGATTCATCAAGATGTTTTTCATTGCTCGTGTTTATTTAAAAAATGTTGACTATATATTATAGCCAGTTTTGATGATGCAGATTTGGTGACGGTTTGTTTATTAATTTTCCTAAAAGTGAATAAATAAACCAGCTACGAAGGTGCTTCGAAACTGGCAATTAATCTAACAATAGCCTTTAACTATTAATTGTTTATGTTGTGTGTACCAATACTTATTAAACATTAATAGATAATAGATTCATATAGTAAAAACAGCGACGTACATCATTTTAATACTAGAAATAAACATAAGTTAACCGCACCTAATTATCGTTTACATAAGGTGCACGGTTCATTTGTGGGGCTTTGTGTACGCATTTATAACAGAATTCCGGTTCATCTGTTGGAATTAACGGACAGTTCTTTTAAAAACAAAATTAAAGAAATTCTTGTTAGAAAGGCATATTATAATGTTAATGATTATTTCACAGATAAACGCAGATGGCAGCTCTGAAGTGGAATAAAAGTGCTTTATTTTATTTTGTATTTTTCGGTGTTCTAAATTGATAATTGATAAAATTGAATTGTATAATTGTAAAATAAATTAATAATAATTAAATTGTAATAGACAGCTGTGTTGCTGGGAAGTTTGTTCTTCACCGCTTCTTCTTTCCAGCCATAACACTAGGAAGTGGTGAAAGGGGGACGTTTTGGGGGTGCTGTCATTCTTGTAAAATTTTGACGTTAAAAAGTGCTAATCGTATTAGCCTACTTTACTTTTTTTGACTTTGACTTTGAATAATAATAGAACGACAAAGCAATTACATATGCATAAATGTACAATCGCGATACTTTATTGCAAATGTAATTGTAACTAAGTAACGTACATATAAATAAAGGATTCAAACCTTGAAACAAAATGCAATTACTGTATCGTACACTTTATACTCATCACAGGCCCGGATTAAGGTCCCCAGCGGGGCCCAGCAGGGCCAAGGCCTGCTGGAGCTGCGGGTTGTTCGAAAGAGATACCGCGGCCCTGGTACATAAAAGGCCTATGACGGAACACGACGGTTTTTAGTCAGTAAGAGTCTGACACTCCCTCACCGCTGCTAACCCACAGCGGGAGGGGTAATTTGATGATTTTTGACGTCGGAAAAAAAAAGGCCCGGATTAAGGTGAGCAAAATTAAATAACATCATTCTCAACCTTGCATTTTTAAACATATAAATAAATACTTACACAGTTTTATGAAAAACTAACTGTTTTCCCGCGTCAATTGGAAGCCACTACCTTTGTTACTCGATAAGAGTATAGTTTCCCAACATTAAAATATTTTTTCAAATCGGAGCCATAGTTTTGGAGCCTTTAGAATACAAACAAAAAAATATTTCCTATTTATATTAGTACAAATGGGGTGGAAACATTTGGAAAATCCAACGCACTAATTAATCCAGAGTCGGACATAGT
The DNA here is from genome assembly GCF_022581195.2 of Helicoverpa zea. NCBI lineage: Eukaryota > Metazoa > Arthropoda > Insecta > Lepidoptera > Noctuidae > Helicoverpa > Helicoverpa zea. The sequence continues at coordinate 8,469,509 of NC_061457.1, forward strand.
CTAGGTTAGACGCCACGATATACCAATAAAAAGCTCAGAAAATTATTTCTATAACAAAGGAGTCAGGAATAGAATGAAGGTCAAAAGGACACGTGACGTTTTCCAATAAACGAAAACTTGGAATTCGAAATACTTCTGTAATTCCTTTATTGAAGCTTAACCTTTGAAACGGATATTTTTTATTACGTATCATATTGAAAAAGTCAATTGCTTTTGTAAATCTGTAGCCCGTGTTATGTAAGGCAAGTGCTCCAAATTCCAGTGCGAGACAAATAACATTAAATCTTTAACATACGAGTAGGTACTTATTAGATTTATTTTCTCTCCTATTCATATTGGTTTGTTGACTTTTAGAAGCGGCACCGCGGCCTTGGTACACCAAGGCTCCAAAAAGAGCATGGTTTGATTCCGTCAGTACACTCCCGCACCGCAAACAGCGGGTTACCATGTGAAGATTTCCCACTAAAAAAAGGTCTAAGGTCCTACAATCTAGAAGCTAGATCTTAAGATCATGCAGCTACAATGTCAGATCCGTCCCTGTACCGTGACTACCATGCAGGTACTTACGTGACTGTGATAAGGATCTGACCCGAAACTTGTTAAATTCGTGTGAAGTGGAGCGGGGTCACAGCTAATTGTTTTGACTATCAAACTGTACGTGATAAAAGCCTTAATACTAGGTATAAGCAGCAACAATAAAAGCGTATCTTAATTTTACTACTGAATGCTCTGACCAAAATTTAATAAAACGAAAGATGCGCGAGAAGCTACACCTCAAAATGAATACAATATGATTTATATCTATTATTTCGCGTGTACTTTGAAGTTTATTTACAGACTACGATTCTATTTCAGCATATTGTTCATAAAGTAAATAGATAAAAATACCTCAGAAGATGTGCCAAGTGAAGATGCATTACACTACTAAGATTAGGTAGCTACAAACGCACAGATGTTCGTCTTCTCCTTTTCGCCGTAATTGGATAAAAGGTCGAATACGTCATTTCAAATCCTGACAAATGTACCTGTACGTACAGTCAACTTCATGTCAGTGGTAATAGTTTTATAGGAAAATCGTATTTATTACTATTGAGGTAACGTGCATGACAGTTACCACTAATGTGCAGTTTACTGTACATAGTACAAAGTCTTATGTACCTCAATAGGTATGTACAATGAAGGAGCATGATACGCTTAACCTTCAATTTATATCCTTTGCCTGCGCACGTTATAGTACTTTATGCTTTGGTTAAAATATTTATAGCGTTATACTTTTATTACCAGAGCCAGTAATTTTGTTGGGTTACGCTTTATTTATTTACGAGTAACGTGTACCAGCGCTTTCACACTGGTGGGGTTTTCGCTCGGTTTTTTCACGCATACTAGCAAACGTCTGTAGCGCGGTTTTTAACGAATTTTTTGTACCCAGCAGTACGAACCCAACATTGTCATTCGGAAAAAACCGAGCGGAAAAACTACTAGTGTAAATGCGCTGTACGTTGCGAAGCTGAGTCCTAAATGTGGGGTTAAGATCCCTTATGCGGTATGCCTATAAAATAAATATTGTTCTCGCTGTTTATTTCTTAATGGGTTATGATTACGACTTTATGAATGTTATGACTATGACTGTATCGTTGGGAAGGTAGGCTATATGCAAGATGTGGTTTTATTTAAGTATTTTATATATTTTACATGTGTATAGGTATCCCTTTTACCTAGACTAGAATAAAACATATTTTTTTAAATGAATCATTGACGACACGCATCGTAAATTAATTTATAGGTAGGTAAGTACATAATGTAGTCAGATCACATTGGCTACATATTAAAGCAAATTATACAAAGACAATTTCAATACAATAGAAGAATAGCAACAACAAACATTATTGTAGCCCTTATGTTCCAACATAAGATAGCCATTATCATCAGTTTAAAGTTTAAAGAGGAAACATTTCTTGTTTCCCTAAAGGCTCCGAAACTTCTGAATCGATTTGAAAAAATCGTTTACTTTTAGAAAGCTAGTCTTCCCAAGAAAAATAGAGTAAAGCAATTTTTGAAACGAAAACTAAGAAATCTTCCTGGAGCTATGTACCTATATTAATTTTCTCTTTACCTATTTGGATTCGATAATACCTAACATGAGGATTACGCTAACAGTAATCTATGATGAACGGAACATTTCGCATCATGTTTATCGCGTTGTTTACTAGAAAATGTTCAACAATTAAAGTTGCTTGTAATCGACAAACAGTTAACGGAGCGAAAAATAACGGTTGAGGTTAACCGTAAAATTGTTGCCCTACGCTGAACATTGACGGCTAAAATCGATGCTAACAAGTTTCTTCAACAACGTAACCAGTTTCTGCAGATATGTTTTTTTTTTTGAATTAATTCTAAAATTAAAACAAACCAACATCAGCTTTTAACGTTGTGTCCTCAGTGTGAATCAATGAATCATACTGCTACTGCCATAACCTATTACTTAATACTTCCCTTACAGCAGGCGTGTAAAAGAAAGTCAATAAACCGTGAAGCGTAAATCCGACGCATCGATTAAGAATTTAAATGTCCAGTGTTTGGTCAACAGTAAACTGAAGATTACGCACGATATTGACGTAACATCGACAAAAAACTTCAACATCCCACAGTGCGAGGATGACATAATTGGATAATAATCTTGTTTTTGTGCTTCGCCGTAAGCTTATTAAATGAGCGTCGTTTTTCACCCCATTTCACCGTTTGTGGGTAGATTGACGTCACTCGTCTCGACTCCTGATCCTAAAGTCTGGATCCTTATTCCAAAAATACTTTTGTACACGGATTTGCGGTATTTTTCTCACAAATTGTATTGATTTGGCCACTTCTGTGAACTGGAATTGACGAACTTATATTGGGTATTTTCGACATCTAATTGGTTCTATACCAATAACTTTACAAAGCGCAGAATATGATTTATATTTTTATGGCACCTACGCAAAAATGGTCGTCTCAGATCTTATTTTCATACTTTAATATAGCAGAGCTACCTTTATTGAGTTGAAGTCGGAAATATTATGAGTTTGTGATAAATCGGTTCTTTGTAGATAATAAAAATTTATAACACATCGTTAATATTATATCGGTAGCTGAAAAGATCGGTAGCTTAGGAATGTTAAAAGGAAACTCACATGAAATCGATCGTTATGTTGAAGTTCATAAACTATGATGGACCTTGCGGTCAGCGTATATTGTTTAATCTAACATTCACGGCAAAATAGTTTTTTAAATCCGAGTAAAACTCGTACTCATTTATTTACTTCTACATACACCACATTTTCAAAATACTCCCTCAGTTTTAATTTGTGCTGAGCTCTTACTCCATTCTAAAGTTCTCGCTAAAACCAGAAAAACGTACCTTTTGATTTCATCTTCTTTTCCAACGTAGTGGTGATGTTAAAGCCATGGCTCGACTCTACTTCCCTTTATAATAACAAGCCAAAATTACCTTTCCTGTTCACTGAAGTGAGCAACGACCGTTTTAGGTCCATTCATACTTACATTTCATATTATGGAACACCCACACTTTTCAGACTTTTCAATTTTGGATTCACGACTTTTTTATTTATTTCCGATGCATCGAATAAGTTATTCATTCGATTGCCCACTCGCTCGATTGGTAGTAATCGGCAATGCAAATGCCTATATTGTTTTTAGTAAAAAAAAAACAAATTCGCCCAGCCAGCTGTTTTATTTTTGCTAAATTACGCTGAGCAAATAATAGAAATAACATAACATGTTTGAAGTATGTTTTACGTGTTAATCCGGTTATTAATGATCTCATTTATGTAAATAGGAGGAATTTTGATTAAATTAATAAGATTGTTAAACACGTATAAACAAAATTAGTAGGCAGGTAGCATTATTTTATACACGAAATATGTTATATCCAAGGATCTCAGCAAATTGTGGGAGCTGGGACTAAGGAAAAGCTAAAAGAGTAATTTTATTGAAATTCCCATTTTAGATTATTTTAATTTCAATATTCAAACCAAAACTTTCTTCTAATGATTTCTTAGAGTAGGTATATCTTTCAACAATAAACTTACAAGTTGATCCGCCTCCCCGGAGACCTAACTAACTCGTCCAAAGAAAAAAGTGGCTTCTTTCCTTTTCAGTAAGTTAGTTTCTTTTGTGCCAACTTTTATCGACATTCATTGCCCCTTAGAGACTTGTTTAAGTAACAAAGATATATATTTTGTCTCTTGACTAAAATTTACAATTTCAAATAAAAGCTGAACTTTATGACTTTGGGTCTTTTTTTCAGTAGTTTAACTCTATAGAGCCTACAACATATAACATTTCTACAGTGATTTTAAATCGTCTTCAAAAAGCATAGTTTTACCTACTTGATACGGCGTGTTTTTTCTCGGGAATGGAGAAAACTATGAGTATTGCCTACGTGTGATTTTCCAAGAAAATAACTCATTATAAAAATGTTGGAAAATCGCAAACGGACAAAAGAATGATTTTTTTTTTACTGATAATGCAGATGTGTTCTGTTAGTGATTCTGGACCACCAGTTTTTTTTTTTTTTTGTACCTACTGGTATTTCTAAACATTTTGCACATGGCGACATTACATTTAGCCCCAGCTATTTCATTTCAAAGGTCACGCGAATAGCCATAATCGATATAGCATTAAATATGATAAATGCTGGCTCGTGCCTGACGTTTGACTTATCATAGATATTATTAAAAGATTAGCCCACTAAATCTCATAAAATGCTATGACTCTGGGCTTAGAACGCATTGTTCGTAGGTATTTACTTTTAACTTAACTTTACTTTTATTTTCACTTATTTAACATAAGTCAAAACAGTACGTGCATACATTATACATTAAAGCTGTGTTATAATAATCCCGCAACAAACTTGCATTCAAATTTTACCAGATTTTTTTGTAAAAATCTTAAAAATCGCTACTACCTGACCATATAAGTATGAAACTAACTTCCTCGATCCATACGAGTATAAATTCATTCATTTCATATAAATCGGATGTCCAGAATACGGCCACTGCCCACACTACCGAATGACGTCAATTAACAATGCTTGCTTTCAGTAACGTCGATGTATCCCACGGTTTATCGATCGATACATTTAATCCTATTGAACCCACACGCTTATCATCGTAGCGAGCACTAATTTATCTCCAAGCTATTCTTAGACGTTTATTTGAACCATATGTCTTCCCAGGAATTCAATTTTAAATGTCTAAAAAAACAGACTTATTCGTAAGATACAATTTCTTAAAACATTGTCGACGTCTCAGTTCCTCAAGAAAGCACCAACGTATCCTCGATAAATAGTCGAACTTTGCGTCATTAATATGGAAAGGTCGTAAGTAATGTTGCGTATCTACATAACTTACAACCTTAATATATTAGCTAAACAAACAACATCTAGAGCCAGTGGCGTAATAATTACTTGACTTTAATTATTCGCACCATTGCCCAATTAACCTACTATTACAGAAAGCATTAGGCTAACCTAACTCTTATTTTTTCCCCCGAAATAGGGCTGCCCGATGAACCACCGAATTTTTCGAGGAAAAATGGCGGAGAATGCGTTTTATTGAACTATGAAACTGTATTAATTTTTAAGTAACGGATAAGGAAAGTTCTATTATGCGAGAGCAGGCAACAGAGGACAATGCTCCTTACATCCCCAAGGCATTTGCGGCAATATTGCTCAACCAACGTCGTTCTCTTCATCGCTTTGATAATATCAAACAACTTCTATCGCACACTCTCGCACAATTTTATCTCGATACAAGTAAAATGCCCGCACAATAAACAATTTGTATTTCTTACAAAACTTTTGTTTTCTTTGAAGAGGAATTTTAACGCTACAAAGTCAAACAACGGAAGCTTTTACAAATATTTTCCTGTTTTCTTTTGATATTTAGAAGCAACCCTCACTAGTGACGTGACTGCGTAGGTAGAATATATCGACATTATATTTTATTCGTACATAAAACGTTACGACGGCGTTTCGCTAATGGGGTAAACCATGATTTACTCAGTCAAGCTTAAGTTAACGATAACATAATCAGACGCATTCATTCATGGAGGCGAATGACCTTAAATATTCCCGAGCATGTCTAATTATTATTTATTTATATGCAAATAGTATCGTGATCAATGTTCAATGCGTATCTTGACTGTAAATCAAAGGTATTTAATTTATAATTTGATCTAGCTAGATGATTAATGTGTGTGTAATTAAAAGTAAATCTGATAAATAATAATAAACTATTGTTAGATAATAATCACAATGTGATAGGTTTTTATCTTCTTCTTTTTAGCGAATTGCCAATGGTTATGTTTTTATTATTGAACTTGAATTGTTAGCGAATGATTTTTTTTTTTAACGTAGCATTAAGAAAATTGCTTATTTTATAATATGTTTATTTCACTTAGTTATAAAGTAAATGCTACTAAGTTTATTGTAAAATGTAACAAAATGTGAGAAGGGGGGTAGCTGGCGCCAAGTTGGCTGTCACTTAATCTGATACCTATCAGTAAACATCTTGTCACTACGTATCAACTGACTCGCGTATTGGCCGCCCCTCGTATTGTGTAAAGTTAAAATAAGAAAGGAATAAGAAGATAGCTTTCTTTTTAAAAGCTTGTTATACCTCACTTAAACATTTAAGATAAAATTCGAATCAAACATTTTCAAAACGAATGCTCCTTAATTACACAATTATTTTGATATGCAAATTAAGTTACTAATTAAATTACTTAATATTATTTTACATTCAAACCCGTTTTGAGATAAATCCACACGTGTAATGCAAATCATATTTTTAAGAGGTACTTAATTTGAAACTTATAAATGTCCAGAGTGTATAAATTGCACAATTGAAGCAGTTTTTATTCTATGCTTGTTTAATAAAAGGAAAATATGTATTATATTACGTAATTTAAATTTACCCATTATTTTGGATAGCAGGTATTATGATGTTTCCTCATTATTTTAATACAGGCTTAATTATCAGGCAGGCGAAATTGTAAATAGGAGCGCTGTCCTGTCAAAGTTTCAAACCGAGGTGCCAGCTGTAGTTAGTTAAAACCTGTAATAAATTACCAAATTGCCGTCGAGGCAGTATTTTAGCTCGATACTCAAATTACATGTCACTAAATGGGCAATTTAAATGAATTGCGGTGTACAAATAAGTAATTTATATTTAACAGTCCCAATCGACGCTCAACGTGGTTTAAAAACACTATTTGTGCACGATATGTTTGCTATTCGATTCTCAAATTATCTACATGTAAGTAGCTACAAAATGTAAATACACACACCGGCACAATTAGAGGAACACAAAAAAAAAAGACGTTTTTTTTTATTTCTTATGAGAATATTTACAAGTGGCTCCTTTATTTTATTTATTACCCTCTTATGACATACCCTTTTGAGACTTTTTGACATCCCTCAATAATTTAACAGAAATTGGACCCTCATAAGTGTTTGTTGACAATTAGGGCGTTTAAGTGTTTTGGATAAGAAATTTGTTTATGCAGTCAATGGTGGCCCTAGCTCACTTTGTTGTTGTTACTTGGAGAATTAACATTGTATTGCATCGAAAATGAGTGATTTGCCCGCAACTGATGTCGCCAGAGCTGTGACAATGATCGAGGAAGGTCACACATACCGTTCAGTGAGTCGAAGGTTGGGTGTGTCCGTATCTGTGATCCACCGTAATGTTAAACGGTACAGGCAGACGGGGTCTTACGTGCGGAGGCGGGGACAAGGCAGAAATCGTGCAACCAGTGCCGTAGATGACCGTTTTATAAGGGTGCAAACTTTGAGAAATCGTCGTCAAACTGCAGTTCAGACCCGAAATCTTTTAGAAGAAGTGCGTAATGTGCATATTAGTGAACGAACAGTAAGAAGACGGTTAAATGATGCCGGTTTAAAGTCATACGTGCCAGCTAAAGCGCCCAAGCTTGAGGTATGCCATCGAGTTGCAAGACTAGCGTTTGCTCGTCAACACCAAAATTGGTCTGAAGAATGGAGTCATGTTTTATTCTCTGATGAAAGCCGATTTTGTGTCAATTTCATCGACGGAAGGGAAAGGATGTGGAGGCATCGAGGAGAACGCTACCATCAAGCAAATTTTACCGAAACGGTGTCATACGGTGGAGGGTCCGTTATGGTATGGGGTGGCATTACTTTGTCCGCACGCACGGCTTTAGTCATCATCGATGGAGGTTCTCTGACTGCACATCGATACATTACAGAGATCTTAGAACCCCATGTAATGCCATTTGCCCCATTCATTGGCGAAAATTTTGTGTTTATGCACGATAATGCACGGCCCCATACTGCACGCGTGGTTACCGAATACCTTAGCGAAATCGGAATTACCCAAATGAACTGGCCAGCACGATCACCAGACATGAATCCAATAGAGCATGTCTGGGACATGATTGGGCGAAGGGTAAGAGCGAAAATTCCACCTCCCAGGAATGTTGAAGAGCTAAAGTTGGCGCTGGTCGAAGAGTGGGTCAACTTACCCCAAGAAATGATCGCGAATGTCATCATGAGTATGGGCAGACGCATTCAAGCATTAATTAGAGCCCGCGGGGGCAATACAAGGTATTAATTAAGTTTTTTTTAAAGATTTCCCCCACTAATTTAATTTTTACAATTGTTTAGAAAATTTTAAGATTCTCATTATTTGTTATTTTACTGTATTTTTACCAATTTTATTAATGTTTACTCCTAGTTTTAGTTGTGTTATACGTGTAACATGTAAACAAGCTCGAATTAAGTGAAAAAATTGCATTAAAAGCTATTATTTTAAAATAAAACTGTATTTTTTTTGTGTTCCTCTAATTGTGCCGGTGTGTGTAGTTCCTTGAATAAGTAATTAATGTTATTTCTACTACGAGATGACCAACCCTATTTCACTGCTGGTAAGCAAAATGAACCTCTATTGTACTATCCACGAGCACAAAAGTAGTACCTAACACCTATATAAAATTATAACCTTCCACAGAAATACAATTGCAAAGCTTCAGAAAGCTCCTCGGTTGTTCATAAACGGCTTTATAACACAAAGCTCGTACAACGCAGGTATCAAGGCTTAAACATTAACAATACAACAGTTTGTCTGCGCCAACCTTCCCCTTTCAGTCCGGCTTTCATAACTCACTACAAACTATAAAGCTCGGGGAAGCTCACTCTTTCACTACTATAGTTATAGAAAGAGAACAATGATGTTCGACATCGACACCAATACGAATAATTATAATAGGCCATAATAATGCGCGGACGAAAGTGCAGTGCGTCGCAACTTTCTCCATGTGAGCTTTGACAATATGGCAACTTATTATATTTTCTATAGACCATTGTTAAGCATAAATTTAATGGAAAGATATAATTAATATAGAAATTAAATTAATTGTATTATGGGACTAGGCGTTGTATCCCTGGACGCTTGCGACCCCGAATTATACCTTTTTAGGGTTCCGTAGCCAAAATGGCAAAAACGGAACCCTTATAGTTTCGTCATGTCCGTCTGTCCGTCTGTCCGTCTGTCCGTCTGTCACAGCCGATTTACTCGGAAACTATAAGTACTACAGTGATGAAATTTGATGGGAATATGTGTTGTATGAACCGCTACAAAAATATGACACTAAATAGTAAAAAAAAGAATTGGGGGTGGGGCCCCCCATACATGTAACTGAGGGATGAAATTTTTTTTTTCGATGTACATACCCGTGTGGGGTATCAATGGAAAGGTCTTTTAAAATGATATAAAGTTTTCTAAAAAACATTTTTCTTAAAGTGAACGGTTTTTGAGATATCAGCTCTCAAAGTCGTAAAAAGTATGTCCCCCCCCTCTATTTTTATAACTACGGGGTATAAAATTCTAAAAAAAATAGAGGTGATGCATGCTAATTAACTCTTTCAACGATTTTTGGTTTGATCAAAGTATCTCTTATAGTTTTTGAGATAGGTTGATTTAACTGTAATTTACGGAACCCTTCGTGCACGAGTCCGACTCGCACTTGGCCGGTTTTTTTTTTTTTTTTTTATCGACGTAAAATCATCAAATGACCCCTCCCGCTGTGGGTTAGCAGCGGTGAGGGAGTGTCAGACTCTTACTGACTAAAATCGTCGTGTTCCGTCATAGGCCTTTTATGTACCAGGGCCGCGGTATCTCTTTCGAACAACCCGCAGCCCCGGCAGGCCTTGGCCCTGCTGGGCCCCGCTGGGGACCCCGAATTATACCTTAGTTTTGATAAATACTTAAATCAATTTTGAAAATAATATTTTATATATATATATATATAAGTACGTGGATGACAATAGCAGCGGGTATATTTCTGACTTTTCTTTACTTAGATATAAAGACCAGTATAATAATGACTACTTATTTAAAACATGTTTATTGCACACCGTATTTTTATGTTCGTACTCAGAAACGGTAGAGAAATCCCTGGTTCCTATACAATAAGCATAATAAGCAAGACACTTAAGTATAACGGGTTAATTACGAGTGGAAAAACAGCGTGACACTGCATTTTTTTGTTACGACATCTTGTGTTAGTATCACTTCGACAATAGTCGGAAGCAAATGTTTTTTGTTATCTTTATGAAAATCAACACCCCATTAAGTGGTAATCATTGCATCGTAAGACGAAAAATACCAATGTCAATGTGTTTTTCAAAAGGTTGTTCCGTTCGTTATTACTGAGGGGAAAAAACAATGTAAGTATAGCTAGGTTTTTAAAATGCATAGTTATTGCATAATGTATTTACTCAGCAGTAAATAATTATATTGGCAAACAAATTCCCACAAAAGTTTCGTAATTAAATCAGATCGTATTCAATGACCCGCGCAAATTACAATACTAAAGTTACTTCAATACACCCCACAAACAAGAACAGATAATTTTATTCAAATTATCACCCAGACAGTAAAAATAAACTTGATAGGGTTAAAAATAACGTACCCTAGTGACCGACCCGTTACGGTATATTGCGTAAACGGTGTTAAAAGTTTCGAATGCGGTCCGCGTCCCAAAATACCTGGGCCAAGTTCCCGGGTCCGTTGAGTTCAGCGTCCGGCACGCGTGCGGCGGTCACCAGACGAACGGACGGTCGTAATACGACACGACGTGTTAATGTACCCGGCACGTGACACGTCCAATACAAACGTGATTTGGATCGAATTCAATGTTACGGTACACACAAACTTATTACACTATTTCACGTAATTCTAGAATTAATTTGTATTGTAGTCAAAATGCGTAGGCATCAACGATATATTTGTCTAATGGTTGTAACTTTCTAATTAATTTTCAAAAACTTTTGTGAGCAAACAAACAAAGTGCCGAATTTCAATTTTACTTATACAATAAATTATTCCGAAGTCAATTTATTACAGAGGTTTTTGACCAAACATTTATCAGACTGGAACTAATTATTTTGTTCCATGTTTTTCGAGTTTCAGTTGTTGTCGGAGTATGTAATTATAATTAGAAGTTTAAGTTCTTATTTCTGATACTTTTACAGACTTTCTCTCAAGAATTTGTGTTAATTAATTTTAATTAGATTGACGTGAAATACTGTATCTGTATTTCAATTACAACTGTTTAAATGCCCATGAATTAGCAAAGAATGACGGCGATCTTCCATTATATATGATGAAACAGGGATTTGCGTAATTGCCTATTACCTGCATAATTATTATTATGTGGTAGATTCTTACTGAGTAGGCCTTGTTATAGCTATTAAAAGGCTGTAATAACCTCCTTCCGCAATCATGAGCCTTTAATTATTCAGCTCTTGAGATTGACTGAAGTACTGCTGGGGTATCTTATTAACTTTTTTAACTCGATTACCCTTACAGACTTGCTGAATTTGTTCGACCCTTAGATAAGAGATAAATCTTGCCCAAACTCAGTGTTTTTTTTTTTATAGAGGGGCCAGGAGGTTTTCGCCCTTAGAAGTGTCTAATCTAAAAATACTTGTCTAACTTCGACGGTCGATTGATTACCAATTTAGCATTAGATATGCGTAAAGGCATGCACTTAACTAAGTTAGCAAATTGCTTGGTATTTGCGTTAAGTTGAAGTTGCGCAAGTAAACTCTTGGCGATTGAACATTGGACTTTGTTATATATTTCTACTTGTGTTAATCTTGATAATAGAAATAATGAATATACTTTGAAAAATATAATATATTTGGAAAAGAAAAAGGATACGTAGATCACCAGTTTCCAATCTCGTAGGATTATAATGCTATGTTCTTATAAGTAGGTACCAAAACTGTGATTCACTTAGATTTTTTCTCTCTGGCTGTTAATTCATTTCATTTGGGGTCAGCCCTCCTCACACATGTCCGCCACAGGCCACAATTTTATTATGTCTGAGGGTCCACATTAATTGTTTTGAGGTCACGCTTAATGGTCTAGCTCTGAGTGGCCAGTGGTCGAACGACCTCTTTGGTTGATGACAAGGAAACGACCAAAACTGTGATTCACTATTTTTACCCGACTGCACCAGGCAAAGGAGTGTAATGTTCCTATCCTTCCAATGTATGTTGTACTTTTGTGGTACTCATAAGACGTGGGCTGATCATGTCAATTGATGTATGTCAAATTTACGACCTACGACCAGCTCAATCCCAATTTGATACGTATATCAATCGAAGCATTAGCCGTACTTACTCAAAAACTGAGTATCGACATAATTTCGCCACTTTTGAAGTCCAGAACACACTTCCCACTTTCCGTTCCCTTATCGTAGGGTCCCAAAAAATAAAAGTTAATGTCCCTTGTAACGAGGACTAATGTTGGTTACAAATGCGACGCGATAACACTTGCTACGAAATTACCAGTAGTTTCACAGTTCGGGCTTTCACGCTGAATCGACATTTTCTGGACAGCCCTACAGTTTTTCGACACATTAGGAGCAAAAGCCTGTAATTAATTTAAGGATTTTGATCCCAGCTGTAAGTGTAACGTAGAAGCCTAATGGTCTAAAATTCTAGTACATATTTCTTTAGCTTGGATATTTAGGTACTTAGGTACCTTTTATTTCTTTAGTATACAATACGTTTATAAATCATTCGGGTGTCTGTTATGAATAAACCGACATGGATAGATCTTTATACATCCATCAAATTTGAGGTTCAGTAGAGAGAACATTTGAGTAACTTAGACAACGCCTACATTTTTGAATACTTAGCTATAACCTTACCACACCAATTTTAACATATTTTATATTTATGTATTACCGTCTATATTATGTATATAAAATTGTAATAAAACCTGAAATATCTAATATTAGTCGGTAACTTGTTTCAGAATGCCAGCGCTCCGGTTGCTGGGGCGAAAATGGCTGGCAGCCTCAGACGATCTCGTGTTTCCAAGCATATTCGAACTATTATTCAGATTTGTCTGGTAAGTACTTAATTATCTTATGTCTATTATGAAATCTGTGTATTTATCGGTATATTTATTCAACAGACTATAGTTCGGCCATTCAGAGAATGCGTTCCTGACACGTCGCGATTGAACTGACGACGTAACTACATTCATTGATTATTGATATAATAATGTTGTTTTAATGCTCCTCAATTGTTAAAACGGTAAACAACCAGCAAAAATATTTTTATCGTAACTGCAACGCCATTGCAAAGTTACGTCGTCAGTTCAATCGCGACGTGTCAGGAACGCATTCTCTGAATGGCCGAACTATAACAGATTTTACACATTTATAATTTTATCTAATCTGTTTTGCCGCGGCTTCAACCAAGGAACTTCTTCCCGTAACCGGATAGAATATAGCCTATGTTACTCAGGGATACTCTAGCTTCCGAACAGAGAAATATTTTTTGAAATTGGTTCAGTAGTTTCTAAGTCTTTGAGGTGTATAAAAATGCTTCTTGTTTATTATATTAGTATACCTACACCGATAGATTCACTTGATTAAAATATTAAATACGTTAAAGGTAATAGGAAGCTTGACTCCAGCGAATATATAAGGTTAGTGACCGGCCGACACCTTTGGCACAGATGACGATGAAGTAATACTTACACCGGTTTATGCTGTCCTGATATATTGAACAGTTCTTTTGCCAAGTTCCGATTTAAACTGTATATCTACTGAACTGAAGTTATAATTTATTTATATTATCTACAAAAAATCTTAAATCTTTTCATTTAAATAAATAATAAAATTAATAAAATAGAAAGATATTATCCAATTACAACTTTGTTCCAACACTTAATTAAAGAGTTTATCACACTTATTGTTTAACAGTGATTATTTTTATAGCCGTTACTTATATTACCTATGTATAGTGAACAAGAACAAAATATAGTAACAGGTGAGAACGTCGTCCATTATCAATCATTTATTTACATCAACATAATGATGGGATTTTATATGAATGGATATTTACAACATCATTATATACCAATCAATGTCGTCTGCAAATTGTAATTCATACTATACACCCAATATCAAATGTACTTTTAATATTAGAGGTAAATATTATCAATAACCAAGTTGGTATGGTACCTGCTTCCCAGCAAGAAGATTCATATACCTACTCGTAGCTTTAGGTGCACGAGTTACTGTTTTGTACGGTGTTCAGTCACAACAAAAACAAAAATGGTGGTTTACGTCATTTGAATTGGTTTAAAGATCGAAGGGAAATTCAAATCAGGAATGCATAATCTGGCTAAATAAAACAAAAAACAAGCACCAATTATGATAGTAGGTACCTTATATCCAACGACATATGTTATTGTGTACATTTTATTTCCTCTATCTAAGACGAAATATAACATTAAGAACTAGCCAAGTGAATGCTCTATTACCGAAGAGGTAAAAGGCGAGTGGTAGACAATAAAATATCCATTGACTGGAGTAGCGGCCATAAACTAAACAGACCACAATACTCAACGATCATAACCTACGAATGATATGCGAAATCTCATAAGCTTTCGGATCTAAAAATATCTGCGCTATTCTGAGTTATTATGAACCTGTCCTACTTTGACGAAACCGTTCTGTAATGGTACATCCACCTACTTATATTTATATTATAGGTAGTTACTTATATTTTTGGTAATTTTATTACTTCATGCTTAAGGTCGTCTTAAAATAAATAAGTATTTTTAACGCAATTAACAAATACAGTTCTATATTTACTCCGGACTAAATATAAGTTCGTTCGAGTTGGTCGAAAACATGGAAATACAATGACATCCATTAAAAATGACAGTTACCTACTTCTTTTGACCGCATTAAGTGAGGATGTTTGAGGCCG